>NC_052480.1:2374726-2441042 GCF_009730915.1 Dioscorea cayenensis subsp. rotundata | reverse complement strand
ATTGTCCGAAGTCTGTGCAAAAGTTGGAGGTTTTGGGAAGTTTTGAAAATTACGAGGGTGAGCAATTAATTTCCCTATTTTTTTAAATATGAAGAGGTATTTATTTATTTATTTTCTAAAATTACTCTAATACTCTATTTAATTCTATTTTTAAAATTAAATATAAATTAAGGGGTAATATTATGAAAATAACAAATATTTTATAAAAATTTATTAAATAACTAAATTTATTTGTATGCGAAATTTGATTAATTACGATAAATAAAAAAGAACGAAGAGAGTACAAAATAACAACTATGTGTGATAAAATGCAATTTAAACCGTCGAAACTCATTTGCACATCTTATTAAAAAACAATTTAAAAAAAAAAACCAAACACTCTTTCACCGCACACAGCAATTCAGATTAAGTTTCCTATATATATATATATATATATATTTTCACTCAATTATCCTGGATGTATGACATTGAGTAATTCACAAGAATTCTGGTCTTTTAAGCAAGAAAAAGTTGCAAGTGTGGGCAACTAATCAGCCTTTCATAATTAAAAAAATATATATGAGATGACGTGTGAGTGACCCTGGCTAAAAAACATTACATATTGGTTTGAAGAGTTTAATGAGCTAATCATTAAATATGAATTAAAATAATGAAAGAAAAACTCAACTTGACCTGAGAGCCATTCTTAGCCTCTGAAGTACATATCCAGAGAGATAAACGTGAAAGCAATTGATATCGATTCAAGAGTTGTTGAAAGCACACACAAAACTCTGAAGAAAGTGATCATATCCTTCAGAAGGTGGCAGTTGTAACCTGAGGAACAATTTGATTAAAGTCCCACCAAGATATCATATAAATAAAATAATATCCTGTTTCCAATGCATCCAGAGAGTGATTTTTGGAGGTCTATCCAACAATACCATGTAAAACTTCCCAAAATTGAAGGCTGTCAAAATCACAGCCACACACACACACACACACACACACACAAAGGGAAAGAAGAAAACTAATAAAACTCTATCATTGTTCATCAAGCAAGAGATCTGTTGATTCAGAGAAAGACACTGATTAATCAATCTCGCCTTCCTCCGGGTTGTCATCATGCATAGGAGAATTACCCGGCTCGCCTTCTTCCTCTTCTTCGTCATCTGGCTTTATATACAATCCAAGTTGCTCCAATGCATTGCCACCTCCGAGGTTGAACAAGCTGTCCGGAGAAATGTCTGGGCTTGTCTCGTTGATGATGGAGGATTCAGAGCCGTTTTCTGCTGGTACTGTCCGAAGCATTTCAAGGTCATGGAGAATCAAACTGTTCTCATTGATCTCCACTGTCTTTTCCACCTGCATTGTGCTTCGAATGATCGGTTAATAACAGGAAATGAGAAGAACCATACACTTAGCAAAAGAGTTGCACAATTAACCTTTAGCAAGGCCTGCCGCGCAGCCTCTCTCTCAAGCTCCCTTTTTCTCTTGGCTTCTGCAGCGGCTTCTGCTTCGGCACGCCTGCGCACTTCCTCAGCAGCTTTAGCTTCGGCTTGTAATCTAGCCTTTTCTGCTTCCATAAATGGTGAAATGATAAGTAAAAGCACAAGGCAAAACATCAATTATGGAATGAAATAATAAGATTACCGGAGGAAAGATACATTACCTTCCCTTTGCTGCCTTTCAAGTTCCTCCTTTTCACGTCGCAGCTTTTCAGGATCCAGCTTTTCACCCTGACATTATTAAAGTCAGCCACAAGCCAACTCAAGAAAATTAAATAGGATACAAAATTACAAATTCACCAAATAGCTTGAGAAAATTTTACTTTTGCAACAAACCTGGTCAAGTGCCTTCTCACGGGCTTTGAGTATTGTATCAGCAAAACGACTCCTCAATAAAGCAGCTCGGTAGAGCTTATCTGGGGAGACCTGCCTCTCACATGGAGCATTCTCCCCTAAAATTTTCATAGGGAAAAGATGAGGAGATCTGCGCAAATTAAATGGCAAGACCTCGATTTGCTTCTCAAATTTCATGCTTACCCTCTTTATTTCCATTCATATCAACAGATACTGTTATAGGATGAGTGTCTTGTTTAAATTGATCCAGACCATCGACAGATCCTGTGATTTTTACGAATATTACAACCTACACAACAGTAGGAAGCAAAAGCCAAACAAAGTATTCAATGAAAAGGTCAGAGGTAGATTAAGAGCTCACCGTTCACATCAAGAGAATGCATATCACTCTTTCCTTTGGTGATAACTGACTCTGGCTGAACATGTTCCTATAAGACCATGTTAGGACAAAGTTACAGGAGTCTAGTATCCAAGTATTTGAATATATATCTCAAGTGAATACAATAAGGAATCAACAGTATTTAGAGAGATTTAAAAAACAAAAAGAAAGAAAAAAGATATGGAGGGTTTTAAAAGATAAGGGGAAAAAAGGCAGTTTCAAGCAAACTTAGATAGCCCCTAAAAAAAGAAAAAAAAGGGGATATGTGACACCAAAGTCTTAAACCAAATACCACACCTGGATATGCCCAGGTAATGATGACTAGAACATGGATAATTAATGCTCTGTAAGAGCACAAAACTCAGGAGGAAAAACCAAGTAGGTATACATACTCTTAAAGGAAAATTTCAAATCTATATAAGAAATGAACATTTTATGCCAAAATATAAGAATATTAAGATGATGAACATTCTACCAAATAATCACTGCTAAATACCTTGGCAGTTTTTGGTGGACTAGTTATTTGAGCATCTGAGTCGCTTCCAGACGAACTTCCAGAGTCTGAATCTGCAGAACCATAAAAGAAAAAAAAAATGTCATTACAATATAAATGGGACAATAATTAACACTGAAGTTCAAGATAATAGAAGCTAAACCACAGTGAGAAAAAAAGAACTGGATTGAGAGTTGAGAGCCTAAGCAAAAATCCACATGGCAAAACCAGCTGATTTTTTTAAAATTTGAATAATATGACAATCAAAGTTCAGTGCAAAAGAGCACTCCTATCCTTCCGCTAAAAGAACCCGCATCAAATTAAACTCAGCCGAAGAAAATTGTAAAATAAAAGAGGTATATTGAAATTGGTTTTCAAGTACCTGAGCATTTGTGTGCTATTCTTCAGTATTTATGAGAACAATTTAATCTTTAAAAAGAATGAAAGATGTAAAACAAAGATGGTAACTAAATCACCTCATTGAAAAAGCCAGTACACCAGTTAAACATAGTAGGGTAAGACAGATGAATAATATGGCAGACCCTTTAACCTAAAATAATGCAAGATTACAGAAGAGAGTGACTTAAATAATCAATTGGCAATGCCTGCAAACCAGCTGAGAACACTTTTTGTGGACACTAGAAGCAGATCAATGTATATGGATCTACTTCCTCAACCTGGCCTATACGGTTTTAAAAAAAATCCGGCTCATACATCCAGAGGACAACTTTTTACTTTCTCATGGAATTGTGGCTCAAACTTACCTGAAGGTAGTGACATCAGCTATTAAAAGAGTACATTTATACAACTCAAAAACTTATCATCGTGATATCATGAATAGGAGCAGAAACAACACGTCTCTCACATCGAAAACCAATACCACACTATTTAACAAACCAGAAAAATAAATTAAGCAAGTCACCAAAGTGTATAAAATGCAGTATCCAACTTAAGAGCATAAGTCCAGCTCTGAACAGCAACACTAAACAGAGATCACATGCAGAACATCAATCCCAATTAGGTTATATGGCAAGCCAACTCCAAAATCTACAGGGTGAAGAATGATCAAAAAACATCAAAACATACAAGAAATCAGAAGTCATTCATTCCACAGGATTGGCCCATTTAGTTCAAGACAAATTTCACTATCAAACTATTTTAATAGATATCTCTTCCTATGCAGCACAATTTATCCCTTCTTTCTAGCATTCAAATAAGCCTTTATAACGATTAAAATTAAGCATCCGTCCAAAATAGGCAATAGATGGTGAGAAAAAAAGAGAGTTTATCAATGAAGAGTTTTATAAAATTGACAATGGATGATTAAGTTGTTAAGGGTATTGTGTAAAATCAGGTTCTGTCACAATCCAAAAAAAACCAGTCCTAGGTCAAGTACACTAACCGAGATAACTGTTGGAGGACATACCACCAGTGGCACATATCCTAGCATTATATCAACATGTATTATAAAAAATCTTAGAGAGAGTCAAAGAATGAAAAATAACCTAAACTTCAATAGAAACTAATTTCGAGAAAATAATCCACAAGCAAAACAATGATATCAAAAAAGGTTCAATAACATTGAGGCCACAAAGTAGACAAAGCATGTAAAAGATTTAAATCTGATCCACATTACAGAAGGAAGCAATGAACTACAAAATACAGCTAGATAGACAAATGGTCCCAGGACATATTTCTGAGGAACCATACAAATAAAAGATAAAAAAAAATAAAGGACAATAAAGAAGCACACACCGCTGGAAGAGTCGGAATCACTACTGGAACTGCTTGAACTGCTGCATTTGCTGCTTTTGAGTGCTGCATCTTTCTCAATCTCAAGAGGAGGATAGCATGGAATAGGAGGATCATTACCACCAATGTCTACATCTTCATCAGCAGGTTCCATGCCTGCGCTAGCACCAGGAACAAGACAAGGGAATTAATAAAGGACATTTAACTAGGATAAGTATCTGAATTAAGAGTTAGAAAAAACCTTTGGAAGGATGGTTCATTGGTGAGTTGCTAGTGCCATATTCATTCAACATCTGCAGAAAGAAGAAAGAAAGTAGCTATTGATATCATCTTCAGAATTAAAATGTTAAAATGATGATCGATAAGCTTAATCAAAAGAGTTACCTCCATCTCACAAGCCTTGGTTGTCGCAGGCTGACCAGTTTGCTCCTTCTGCAAGTCATCATCTAAAAGCTGCCTCAACTCAAACAACGTATCATCACTGAGGGTAGCAAAATCAATCTCAACACCATCCTCACTTGACTGATTTGAAGGATCACAATGCCTTCTCAAAAACTCGACAATGTGCACAGGCATGTCAGATAGCAATGACTCCACATGCCTGCCAAGACTAATTTTCTCCTCATCTGTCATCTTGGGCTTGGCAATTGCAGGATCAAAAGTTTTATTCCTCATGGGCGAGGCTTTCCTATTCTTTTGCAGCTGTACTGGCTTGGTTGCTTCTTGTTTTTTGTTCCTTATATCAGCTGTGGCCAACTTTTTCTCAACAGACTTCCACCTCGCTTCAAAAAACTTGCTCAGAGTATCTGCCATTCCATGGACATCATTGCCTGGAGGGTTGTATGTCATTGCATTAGTGAAGGTAAGTCTTACATCTGCGAGAAAATCCCATGGGCTAGAATAGGCACTGGAAGCAATTTTACTCTTGACTGTGCCAAGATCCATTGGATGCTTAATAATTGTGTGGTAATCTGGAATGTTCAACTTAACCACATCAACTGGTGTATTGAACACCCATCCATATTGGTGAGACATCACACGCTTAAGAATCACCTCACACTGCTTCATCAACATGGCATGAGAACTGCTAACAGGAGGAATAGCAGGAGCCCGCTTTGCTGATACAAACCTTCCTGTAACCCCACGCTTTAAATTGGCACCATTCTGTGCAGCAGAATCCCTTTTATTGCTATGACCTTGATTGATTGATGAAACTGAAATTGCATTTCCACCTTTCACACTCATAGACAGTATCCTCTTATGAACTGCTTGGACCTGCTGGAGCTCTTCTGTAAATCTCATCTGCAACTCCTTTCTCTCAGCAGCTGACAGCTTGGACAGAGAAATAACTTCCGTTGGAACACTGCAAACATCGAGTCTATCCTCATTTAAACTAATGCATTTCCTCTTTGGCGGGCAAAATTCCTCACAGTCCACCCCACCCAAGTAATCAAACCCCTCCGAATCCCCCATGGTCTCCACAGTATGACGGTAATCCGGAACAAAACCAGAATTGTACCCTTTCGAAAACTTCTGCGATTTACCCATCATTACAAACGAAAGATCCCTTGATTTCCTCTTCAACTCTTTCTCTTCAGTATATTCCACAAGAACAGTCTGTGCCATAGATCCAATTCAAGAAACTTTAGCGTGCAATGCATGCCATAATCACTTCAACACCATCTAATACTAGTAAATACTCCAAATTTCACCTTTTTGTGAAGCTTGTCTCTTGGAATTCAAATTCCCCACCAAGATCACTTCTTTCAGAATCCAGACAATTTGTGCCCCCTTCTAATTTACAAATGATTAGTTTGTGATTTCCGTGTATCAAGATCTCAATATAACTTTCAATGAATAAGAAAAGCCAGAACTTCACAAAAGGCTAAAAATTAAAGACCACTGAACAGCCTCTGCCGCTCGATTCAGATCAAAATTGCAAAAAGAATCAAAGTAGATCCAGACTAACACCACACCAACAAAGCCCTAGCTGCTGAACAATTTTCCCTCCACTGATGCAAAAGTCTAGTCCAGAGACAAACAATGGCCCAAGAGACCCCCAATCCACCAAACACCGCAAAAAAAAATTCAACCGTAATCCAACAGCCAACACGAAACCCTAACCCTAATCCACCTCCAATCCCACCACCCCCAACGCCGAACCACCACCCAAAAGAATCAAATTGTTTGAAAACCAACCCCTACCTCACCCTCTATCTCCGATTCCCCCAGAGCAAACCCTAAACAGCGAGAATGAGAGAAATCACAACCAAGAAATCGCAAGAAAGCTCAAAATTTACCGAAAATTGCGTCCAGGAATCCAAACCCGAATCCACTCGATCTCAAACGAAGCCTCCCCCTTCGCCTAAAAACCCTAGAATTCGAAACCCTAATCCCCCCCGCAGCTCTTCTTCTCCTCGTTCTCTTCCGCCCGATCCGCGTCAGCGAGTGAGTCAGCAACCAGCGCGACCGATTCGACGAATCGCTCACTCTTTCGCCGCGTTATTTATAGGCCCCACGCGCAAACCAACGAGTTAGTTCGGATCATCCTAACCGTCTGATCTTTGTATCCAACGGTCATTAAAGCTTAAGATTGGACGGATGAGATCTCGCCGCGTGTCGACATCGCTGGATCTCTTTTATGGATCTACGTCTTGGGTTACGTGAAGCTGCCCATTGTTTTGACTTTTTTTTTTTGGCTTGATTTGGTGGTTGGGAGGATGTACACCACTTTCGTGCAACCAAAATACGTGGAAGATCTACAGTGTAGTACTTATCAGATGATTTTTTTTTTAAGTTAAAGAAATTAAAATAAAATTACTTTCGGGTTTTTTTACTTATCCATTTTAACCAAAATAAGTGGAAGATCTGCAATGGAAAAAAATTAATTATAAGTCTTTAAAAATTTCAAAATATTCCATACATATATTTAATATTTAAATTTATCAGATAGTTTTTTTTCTAGACCTATTATTTTTTAGTTATATAGCTTCTATCATATTATTCTATTTTACAATATATACTTCAATGAGTTTTCGTATAATTATATAAGTGTTTATTTAATATTTGACTTTCATCTGCTTTAATATTTAATCATTTAATGTTATGTGTTTCAGCTTTAAAAAAATTATAAAGCGTTTACATAACATTACGACAAAAAGGACGTAAAAAAATATGATGTCGAAAAAAATGGACATTCTGTGAAAAACTCAAACTCATTAAGCTTTTGTAAATAACCAAACTTAAGAATGGCTATTTGTTCATTATTTGTTATATAAATTAAAATAATTAGTTAAAATTAATTGATAATTTAAATTTTATAAAAATTATATTAATTTTTTAAAATTTATTTGTATTAAAAATATATTAATTTTTAAAATTTTATTTTTATTAAAAATATATTTAAACAAATATGTAGTTTAATATAATTTATTGAAAGTTTTAAAATTATAGGAATAAATTTAGAGAAATAATATTTAATACTTCATAGAATTTTTAAATAGACAAATGAAAAAAATTAAAATACTTAAAATAAAATAAGCCTAAAATACCAAAAAGAGTATAATATATGACAGAAAACTAACATATTAATAATATTTTTATCTGTTGGTACTGAATTTATTGTTTAGGATGTTTTTTTCTGTTTCACTCGGTATTAAAAAAAACATAACAATGTTATAATTAAATTAAATACTGGTAACCATAACCGAAAGAAAAGGCAATGATCTTGAAATAACAATGTTGCATGATAGATGCTCACTGATCTTGAAAATAGCTTAGGTGTTGATGAGATTAGATTCTAGGGTTCCAATTGGGTCCATTAATTTTGGTCAGATGATTCAATGGGGCTTTAACCAGCACCACAATTTAGCAAGGGAGCTTAGTTTGTGAAGTGGAGAAGTCACCAGTTTTGTTTTTTTTTTTCTCTGAAAGCGACAAATTCTATATATCATGTTGTACGTATGCACAGACTCAAAATTGATCATCTAACCGCTCTTCTCATACAACGATATAAGGATTAAGTAGAAAATATACATCTACAACCGGGGACCTATTACAATTATTGCGTCTAACAAGACTCGAAACTTGAATTCTGTTAAATGTTTCACGCCTGCTTTTTGTGATGGGACTAATACCGCTAAGTTATGAAATCATTTGATAAGTCACAAATGCATTTCACTTGTTTTTTAAGTGAATTTTTTTTAATGTATAGCATGTTTAACAAGTTTTATTTTGTTATATATGTTGGATATGAGCTGAGCCAAGACCCACATCCAGTAAAACATCTAAATCTGAGAGGGTAATTGTTTCTTAAAGGTTTTAGTCCTATATATTATTTTGGTATTGTGTCTACTGTAGGAATGAAAGGGTATGTATCTTTTTATCTTCAGTAAAGATTGATTTTTGTTAATTTGTTATGTTATTTCCAAATGCAATGCAATTTTCTATCATATTTTCTTCATGACTTCAGTATGGAAGCTTCATTGTTGTGTAACTACTGAAGGGCTTTTGCATGTTTGTTTGAGTTTGTTAGTACTGAAAATTTGTATAACAATTAATGTTCAGTAAAGGATTAGAGTTTGTTAATCTTTATGTTAGTCCTATTTGTTATGTCCCTGCTTGTTTTACTTTCATCTTTTCATTAAGAATCACCTTTTTTTTTCAAAGTAATTTAATAAAGATAAATGCTGATGCTATAAATTGACAGCATTATGCATTTCTCATACTGAAACTAAAGTTTATGTTAAAAAAATTCTAGCTGGATTTAAAAGCTTCATAGAAGCATTCAATTTCTTAATTACTGCAAATATTTATCAGATACATGTTTTTTGGTTATGACATGATTCAACTAAAAGTTTCACAACAAATATTTCCCTGCAAATCAAGAACAGAACTTGTCAGCATTTGCTTATTTTGAATAATAATCCATTGCTGCATTTGTGCTGTGATGTTCTTAGTGAATTAAATTTTATGCAGCAATTTTGACTTACTGCACTTGAGCTCAGGCTTGCACTTAATTAGTCCATAACATGACTCCTTACTTAAAGAACATGGTGATCTTTTAGTAGATGTCATGGAGATCGAACTTCCCGAATCCTCGATGCCAAGGAAAGATCTTCATCTTCTTGTCCGATAACAATTACCGATATCAGCCCCGAGAAAAATAGAGTTGTTTCATCAATCTTGGCAACAATCTTGACAAGATAAAAAACAAATGTTTTGCAGTTTTCCATCCTCTGATTATTTCAGAGAATCTAAAGCCGAGGATATACTTACCTTGAGTGTTTATGCAGCGATGAAAATCAGTGGCCGAAGGTAGTTAATTTATGGATTTCCTATGCTCCTCACTTGCAACAGATTGACATAAAAGTGAAGGCAACAGTTTACTGCCTTCATGAATTTTCGGCATCTCAAATAAAAATGTATGAAAGATCTTAACAAGCTGCTCAGACTTTATAAGTTACATTGTGGGCAATAAGCTCATGCCAACAACTGAGTACTTTGGCTTGTTAGGCATCAAATTTACATAAATTACTTTTAAAAAAAATAATATGTATAATAAATTATTTTGCATCCAAACACATACTTATTTTTACTCTGTAATAAATCATCCTATCCTCTGCATATAATAAAAGCTTTAATCAATCTAGAACTAGGTACCTTCCACAATCTAAAGAGCTTTTAAATTATATAACAAAATTATTAATTGTTAAAGTTTTTTTTTGTTGCAGATAACATGCCCAAGCTTTTAGAGCATTTTAATGGTTTTTTTTTTCTTTTTTTGCAATAAGCGCATTTACAAACAAAGCGGTGCACATAGGAGAAAAAGAGTTTGTCTGCGTGTCTTCATCTTGTTAACATGGGGAATGATTTACAAACTCATTCTAATAACATGATATTTTTAGTATTATTGTATTCAGTGCATTTCAAATCAAATCAAAAAAATTTATGTATACCAAACTTTATATTGTAGGTCTAGTACCGTCTCACCAAAAGCCTATAATGATTTTTTTTTATTATTATTGAATATTTTTGTGTCCTCTCCTGCCTCTTTTGTTTTTATAAATTCAATATTGTTAAATAACAAAGAAGAAAGATGAGTGTCCCATCAAAATAAGAAATGAAAAGGTCTTCTTCAAATTGTGATAGTTGTGATGTTAATCTCATTGTTAAGACATGATTATAAACAAAGTTTAATAGTCTCAATCATATCGTTGTCGATTAGAGTAGATAATGACAAAGATTTATATAATAAATACATGATGTTTGGCAAAGCAAATTATTTGGCCTTGGATTAACATATGCCATTAATAAGTCTAATGAGAGATTGGTGCACTTTATTTATTTATTTATTTTTTTTTTTGTGGGGGCTATTGTTAGAGTATGGTTTAATCCAAACCAAAATATTCTGTCCTAATTCATCATTAAGTCTTAATTAACTATTAATCACCATTTTATTTCATTGCCTTTCCTTGAGCATCTAATGCAACAAAGTATTTTGTTGATTGGACTTTGTAACAGTGATTGCTTGCTACATTCTAACATAAAGTGATGGAATAAGCTCTTTAGTTTTAATATATATATATATATATTATCAAGATAAAAAACACTGATAAAAATTAATAATTGTGTTTAAATACAAATAGGGCTAAGATCAATGATTCAACTATATCTTAATGTGCAAGTTCCAAAGATTCCTGAGTTTATTTTTGAAGTCCTTTTTTTAAAAAAGGGTGAATGATATTAGCAATATATATACTAAATATCATTTGTGGACGTGCAGAGGATTCAAGTTAAAATTTTAGGGGAGCTGGATTTGCAGACGCCGGAAAAAGACGCATAGTTATATATATATATATATATATTAATTATCATGATAACTATGCATAACTTTATTCTTAAAGCAATGCATGAAAATAAATCAAATACAATACTTATATTCTTATCAAATAAAGAATATTTTGATTATTTTTTTAAATAATGTGGATAAATCATTCGTACGCACATATTTTAATTAATATGTCTCAACTATGCATTGAGTGAGAGTCAAACTCGATTTTTTTCACATTAGAGTAAGTGTTTTACCTCTTTGCTACCCTGTCGATGATTAATTTATATTATTTATAACCCAATTATTCTCATGTTTTATGAGTAATTAATTATTAAAAAAATTAAATTCCTCAAAATTTGTGCACCCTGTACCAAAACCATTTATTTGAGTTTTAATCAATAGATACACTCCATTTAAATAAATAAATAAGTTGAAAAAAGTAGGTGCACTGTGGTCCTTTACATAATTCACTTGATTTGTAATTTGTAATTTTTAATTTTTAAATTTTGTCTCACTCAAGGATTAGTGGGTCTACTTAACACTAATTATACTATAAATGAACATATATTTATTTTATGTAAAAGAAAAATAATTATTAATAAAAGGCCCCACAAACACAACAACAAGTGCAATTGTCTATATAATAATCAGCATCAGTGCAAGCTAGCACAAGCCTGGCAATCCTTCAAGCACTCATTTATAAGGTACTTTGCTTGGATTCTTCATGTTTCTTATTTTTATTTATTTGTTTATTTTTAATTTTTATAAAGACTCACTTTTTTCTCTTTTTAACTTTTTCATATTTTTGTAATTATTTTATTTTGAAAACACATTATAATTTGATTTAATCCAGTAAACAAAATTTCTATTTTTATGCAGCATTTTATATGTATGTATTAATATATATATATATATATATAGGCAAATTATCATGAGTTTTATATGATAAAAAACAGAATTATATGTATAATTAAAATATATATCACTTGAATACTTCTACAAGATTCTCATTTGATTATATATTCTTTTTTTTTATAAGAAATTAATTTTTTTTAAAAAAATTAAAATTAAATGGTGAATATATAAAGCTTTAACACTGGTTTTTGAGACTTTGGTTTCTCATGAGGGCAAGATATAGAGTAGACCTCCCAAGCAATAAAAATAAATAAATAAATACAAATGTTTAATAATAATATATAAATGAATATAGTTTTTTTAGGGTATATTGTA
The DNA here is from genome assembly GCF_009730915.1 of Dioscorea cayenensis subsp. rotundata. Classification (NCBI taxonomy): domain Eukaryota; kingdom Viridiplantae; phylum Streptophyta; class Magnoliopsida; order Dioscoreales; family Dioscoreaceae; genus Dioscorea; species Dioscorea cayenensis. Next base: position 2,428,518 of record NC_052480.1, on the reverse strand, counting down.
TAAATTATTCAGCATTAAACAGATATATAAGGAATTATCATATAAGTAAAATCTGAATAATTAAAAGCATTTAACTTGTACTCACAAAATTCGATGATTCAAGTCTTTTCAACTACATGATTCAGGTGCAATAATAAAAAATAAACACACATTATTTATAGATTAAATATAAAAAAAAATCACAACAATCAGTGTATTTGCATATACAACTTCACCGTTAAGGCAACATAACTGAAAAAATCAATGATCATAAAACTTAAAAAAAAAAAAAAAATTTAATAGTCAACCCACCATCAGTACACTAATATACAGTGCACTTGATAATATAATTTTTTAATATATATATATATATAACAAGGAGGCATAGTCCTTGAAAGGAAACATATGCAAATGCCTGTTGATTGAGTGGTTGGGTAAGTGGGCTCTTTCTGGCACAAATGAGCCAGTAGCTGCCAAGACATTAAAATGACCACTCTTGTTTCGCTCTACCAAACTTTTTTATATTTCATGTATATATATATTTATAAATGTTACAAGAACAATTAGTTACGAACATATTTACTGACTAAAAATTGATCATCAAACTCAAATATTTTCACTCAGTGATGTAAAATTTGGGACTATAAAACCGTACTCACGGTAAAAAGCTATCACCGCCACATATATTTAGTGGGCTAGAACTCATGATACTTAAATGTTTAACGCCACATATATTTAGTGGGCTAGAACTCATGATACTTAAATGTTTAACATCGCGTTTTTTGCAATAGGCCGAACACACTGATGATAAAAATATTCGTTATATGAGGATGAGTAATTTAGGGATGTTCTTAGACTTTTCATAGTATTCGGATGGCAACGATCATTATAAATAGTACTCAAAAATCGATTCGATAATATCACACAATATACGTGAACAGCTAAATATGTACAATACTTATATTAAAAAACACCCGTAGGATGATGATCCAATTTATGTGATTAAACGCTTCTAGAGAACAGTGATCTAGGTACGTACCTAGATTATTTTTTTCTCTTATTATATATATAAGTATATATATATACTCTAATTTTGATTTCTCCATTTTATTTATTTATTTTTCAATTTCCTTTCGGAGCATCTTCATCTCCACTTCTGCATTCAGACACTGCAGACCTCCATGTTTGACCACTATTTTGTTTCTCAGCTCCATTTTTACTTGTCACTTGCTAATATGATTATGTATAGATACACACATATTAATTTATTTAAATAAAAAAAACTGATTGAATTAATTAAATTTAATGAAGAATAATCTTAAAAGTATTTTATTATTTATATATTTGGTTGGTTTCATAAATCATTTTTTTCATCCATCTTACATATTTTTGTAATGATTTAAATAAAATTTCAATTCATATAGCTATATAAGGAATTATTTTAACAAAAATATATTAATAATTACTAATTCACATTTTTGTTTCTAGAAATCCAACTCTTGATTTGATATATATATATATATATATAAACAAAAGTTAGAGCAAAATCAAGTCAGTTTTTTTCTTTTTGTGTTTTCAATACCAACAAGCATTTACCTAACTTTGATAGTTCTTAATTTAGTTACAAAAAATAACGTCACTTAGTTGAATAACAACATCACATTAATTCGTTATTTTAAAAAATTATATAAAAAATATAATATTATTATAATATTTATATAAGGTAACATCTTAACAAATCAATAAAAGAATATAACATGAAATATATATATATATATATATTATGAGACATTTTCTACAACCAAATTGTTTTTTATCATTAATTAAAGGGGAAAAGTACCTACAACTCCCTCTAGTTCTACCAAATCTATAAACTATTCTCTAATTCCTTCCTATCTCCAAACCATCCCTCATTTTTTCCATATCTAACTTTGTAATCCAATAAAAATTTAAAATGATAAAATTTACTATATTATTCTTTCAAAATTACAACCACTAACTCAGCATCTTTTATCGTTCTTAATCAAAAACTAAAAAAATATTTTTTATCTATAGATAAAATTTAGTAGCGAAAACAAAATCTTCCAGGGATTATAAAGTAATTTTATTTGATTTAATTAATTAATTAACTTAATGAGAAAAAAAAGGAAAATAAAAAGAGAAAACAGTCTCATTTGCAAAGCAAAGAAAGAAGCAGAGTGTGGGAGTTGAGAGAGAAAGAAAAAGAAAGCTTGCATTAGAGGGAAACTTTCTCTAAAAAATAAAATAAAAAAAATAAAAAATAAATAAAAAATAAAAATAAAAAGAGAGAAAAAGGAAAAGAAAGAAAGAGAAACCCTAACAAGCTCCACTGGCCCCTCCTCCTCCCTCCTACTCTTTCTCTTTCACTTTCTTGATCTCCATTCCACCAGAATCCCTCTAAATTGCACAAAATTAGGGCTTCTTCTCCCCGATCTCGGCCGTGTTTGCCGTTCATTTGTTGAATGCCGTTGTTTTTTGGCTTTGAATTTGAGTTGATTTCGGTTGGTTTTGGGAAAAGGTGCCGCCTTTGCAGTGGTTGTGCCGGAGTTGGGGAAGCCCTAAGAGAGGAGATCAGTGCTCGTTGGGGGTCGGGAAAGGTATAAAAAGACGTGGAGGGATTCGGAAGTGATTTTTCCTGGCTTTGAGCAATTGGGCAAAGGGTATTGTTATTTAGGTTTTTTTTGGCTGTTTGTGTTTCCTGTTGCATGGGGTTTTCCAAAATTTTTGACTTTATTTGGCGTTGTTTGTTTGAATTGGATGCAAAAGTTTGGATTTTTGGTTGAAATTCTCAAGTATTTAATTCAATGACCCGTGTTTTGTCACAATGCGGCATTGGTTTGCTCTCAGTGCTGTTTTTGTTAAATTCAGGGAGGAGAATTCTCCGAAGTTGATCTCTTTCTCAATTTGATTCTTATTTTTAGTTTTCTTACATCTGTTTCTATAAATTTGGTTCATGATTGCAGGTTCAAATCAGACATGGTGTTTTTGTCCGTGAGAATGATAGTTTTGTAAACATAGGAGTTCTGTAGAAGATGCCGCCTTCGCCTGCATTGAGGTGCTCCCCTGGGAGGGAGCTTAGAACTGAGCATAACCACAAGAGAGGCCGGAGTTTTGAGAGCAGTGTTCCAATGAAAACTAAAGATGATGATCTTACCTTGTTCACTGATATGGAGTCTAGGGAGAGGGATAACTTTTTGTTACAATCGGCTGATGATTTGAATGCCTCCATTGGTAATAAAGCTCTCAGCTTTTCTTCTTTGTGGTTCTTGATTTTTAGCTTTGTTTAGTTGGTAGCTGTCATCGGTATTTTAGTAAGATGACGCATTTCTGTGCATCAGCGAGATTGAGGTACTGTTCCGATTTGAAGCTCAGCGTCAACATTCGTGCCGGGGGACAGAGCAGTGAGTTGCTGAATGTGGATGGTGAGAAGAATGATTATGATTGGTAAGCTGCCTTCTGTTAGTAAGCTATTAAGTTAGTATTCTTTTGACTTTTTTGAACTAATTGAGTGTGTCTTTGTTTTCTATGATCTCAATTAAAATTTGAATAAATGGTTCAATTGAAGACTTACTTTAGCTTTATTTTTCTTGTTGGTCATTTTTTTTTTTGGCATCTGTGTTCTTTCAACTGTTTCATTGGTTATTATTATTAAAAGAGGGGTTTCTATTATGAAATAGGCTGTTAACTCCTCCTGATACTCCTCTTTTTCGGTCCTTGGATGATGAGGAGGCTCAACCTGTTAATCCAGCACCTAGGGGAAGGCAGCACAGTCAGCCCATCTCTATTCGATCGCCTGCTGTAAGTGCAAATGAGTTGCTAGCATTCTCACCCGGCCAGGGGGATTGTATTGTTTTGGCATAAAACATATGATGTTAATTTTTGCAGAGTGAGAAGGCTCAACGGACAAGTAGAAGCAGTTATAGTCCGCATAGACTGAGCCCATCACCTCGATCTACCACTGGTGTCACTCAACCAAAGGTAACTCCATCTTCTGCTCCCCATTCTAGTCTGACACCTTTAAGGCCTACGACGCCTTCAAGAAGACCTTCTACACCACCGAACAAACCTTCAGCAACTACTCCCCGGTCTTCAACTCCCACTCTTAGGAGGATGAGCACTGGTTCTGGTGGTCAGGCATCTTCACCTGTAAGAAGGGGGACCTCCCCAGTAAGGCCAAGTCGTGGCAATTCTGCTTCCCCGAAGCTGCGAGGATGGCTGACAAATCCCCCTGGTTTCTCCTCTGATTCACCTGCAAACCTTTGTACTTCTCTGGCAGAGTTGCCATCATCAAATTCCAAGGCTGTGTCTCCAGCATCTAGAAATGGACGACAGTCCATGTCACCAACTGCTCCTAGAAACAGAAGGCTGTCAATGTCACCTGTTGGTTCTAGAAGTACTACCGCACTGCATAGCCATGAACGAGATCGCTTCAGCACTTACAGTAAAGGTTCTGTAGCATCATCTGGTGATGATGATGTGGATTCTCTCTACTCTGTAGGCATTGAGACCTCTTCCAGCCCATCCAGCGGACAAAATGGAGTTATTGGGAATAGCAGAGCTATACCATTCTCTAAGAAACCAGTCAGAACACCATCTGCAAGTTCTATTCCCAAAAGGTCTTACGATTCTGCACTTCGACAAGTGGTACGGTTTACTTGTTAATTCTTCTCGATTATCTATATTATTTTTAGTTTCGTTTTGAGAATATTGGTAGAATCATGGATGCATATGTTTAAATATTGGAAGATTTCAGTATGTTAATGACATTGAACTGAATTCTTTTAATTAGCAAAACTACTAGATGATCACATAATAGCTTTCTCACTGGGATTTGAAGTAGAGAATAACATACCTATTCTCTCTCATCTGTTGCATAGCAGTTATACTTCTTACTATTATATTTGGCAAAGGAACTTGTAATATGAATCACACTGACATTTTCTTAATCACAATATTTGTTTTTTGGTTTCCTTTATGACCCTTATTTACTAAGATTGATCTTTTCTTTATATCCTCAATGCCCTTCAGTTCATCATTCATTTTGGTTTTTTGAAAAACCTGTGTATTTACATTTCTCTGGAGAGCTTTTTAAAATATTGACCCCCTGTAACAGTTATGGTCGTAGTTCATCTAAAACTATTGGTAACACATTCACTCATTTTACTTACTATGTATCTCTACATTGCTTGATTTTTGGTCTTTTTCTAGGATCATCATAAAACTCCCCAGAATATGTTCAGACCACTTTTATCAAGTGTTCCTACAACCACATTTTATACTGGGAAGGCAAACAGTGTGCATCGTCCATTGTTCTCAAGGAATTCTTCTGTCACAACTAGCAGTAATGCAAGCTCTGAGCTAGGTGTCATTGTTGCTCATGATTTTGTTGAGGCCGAAGATCATGACCAGAATCATTTAGTTAATGAATGGGAAAAGCCTCAGGATTTTGACGCCCAAGAGGAAATCTTTATATTTGACAAGATGGATGAGATAAGTGAAAATGGACATTCTGTTGGAGGTGTGTCAAACAAAGTTGATCTGGAGGAAGAAAAATCTGCTGCCAACTTCAGGGATCCTGGATGCATAGCACCCGCTTCTGATGCTTCATATCTTGCCGGTATCCCTTCTAAGGTTGATTGTCTTGAAATGCTGAAGACTTGCTCTAAATGTGGAAAGCAATTCCGTATTATGGACATGGAATCAATTACCGATGTTTGTCAAGAATGTGTTGATGATGATTTGGCTTCTTCTGAAGCGGCATCTCAAACTGCTTTTCTTGTAGCTCAAAATGAATATTCTCAGTCAGTGAGGCACGCTGGAATAGATAGATTGTCAGAAGAGATGCTGCCTGCCATGGAAATTTCTGAATTGCCTGGTTTGCATGAAAATAATGTTGACCGGGATCCTGATTTTGTGCCAAGCAGCTCTTTTTGCAACATGGAGGTTGATCTAACCAAAGTCCATTCTGATCAGCAGCCAAAGAGCTATCAAGAGGAGAAAGCTGTACAATCTGAAAGTAAATTTCAAGAACCACGGGATGTTACTCATCCAAGTCCAAGGGCTTCGACTCCCGAGGGAACAGGTATATCAGTACTATTGCAAAGGTCAAGTAGCAGTAAATGGCCTGTTGTCCAGGGAAGAGCATTCTTGGCTTCAAGTATAATGTGTTCTGAGCCTTCTTACACAAGGGACAATGCTAATGTGCTGAGACGCAGCTTTAGTCGAGATAGTGCTTCCCCTTCTTCTTCAGTTGACTTGGCATCATCTAGACAATCAGAGTTCCGCCTTCAACGACAGTTAAGCAGCCGGAAAGCGGAAATAGAGCACATGAGAAATGCTGGTAATGCAAAAGCTCAAATTACTGAGCCTTTAAACTCTGGAGTCTCAAGTGAGCAAACATTAAATGGTTTTGTTGATGCTGTGGACTATGAACCTTATGGGAAAAAAGAAACATTTGATCACGAGCATAACAACTCCCTAGAAAACATGAGATCAAGTAGTACAAAGTCCATGCCTTCCACACAAGCGGTTGTTGAGGGAGATTTATTCGGTTGTACTGATAGTTTCACAGTAGTGGACTCTTTGCATGATGTCGAGACTGGATTAGCAGGCGTTTCAGAAAAATTAGGAAACAACAGAAGCACTCGAGAGTCAGGTGTAGAACATGGTATACCAGATTCCTCTTGTATTGGTGAAGAAGACATGCTTAATAATAGTGTTTGTGGAAATGAGATGTCCGCTGTTCCAACAGAAAGCCCTTCTTTGGCGATGCCACAGTTACAAATTTCTCTTGAAGGTGTCCAAGATTTACAGAGTGATTCCGCTGCCTCAAGTGATCGAAACAACATGGATGTATCTCCTGAATGTTCTGGTCCTGCATCGTTAGAGAAGGATTCAGATTCACCGGCATCCGCAATGGAGTCTTACTCCATTGACCAACATCATGGTAACTATGATATTCCCTCAACTTATTTACCTTGCCTTTTCTTTCATATATTCCTGGACTGACTTTTTTGCTGAAGTTCACATGGTATGGTCCTTGATCCTAATCACCTACTCTTATGTAATAAATGAACACATGGAAGCATTGTGACTTTTGTTTCCTCTTACTCTACCAAAGATTCTAGTTGAACACGTGAAACTGGACATAATGATGCTTTTTAATTCTGAGTATAGTTTATTCATACAATGCAATTGTAGCCACACTTGCAATATCTTTGTTTTCATTCATTTGGAATGCCTTCTTTTCGACAGAGAAATCAATGATCACGGTGGAAGGGCCCAGAGGACACATGTCAAGAAGCCTAACACTCGAAGAAGTAACTGATACCATCCTCTTCTGCAGCTCCATAATTCATGATTTAGCTTACAAGGCTGCAACAGAGGTAATGGAAAGGGAGGAGTTTGTAACAGAGCCTCTTCGGCCAACGATTCCTTCTAACAGAAACACTGTCGCCAACCCAAAAGGACTCATCATGGACATCATCCTACAAACGAACACCGAAACCTCAAAAGACCAAGCAGAAAAAGCTGGAAACTGAAACGAACACCACGGTCACAGAATTCAAAGATAATACAAAGATCCAAAACACCATTGTTTCAAATCATGACTCGGTCGCGAACAAGCTCGACAGTGCTAAACCTCCAAAGTTGGAATCCAAGTGCAATTGCACAATAATGTAGTGAACCTATATTGATGCAGAGAGTATATACATAGACTTTAACTGATTTATTTGCGATGGAAATACCACGGTTGTATCGGTTGATGTGGTTTTGTATAATTGTTTATGTATGAGAGTCTCTTCATGAGAGGAATTATAGAGTTTGTAGCAGGCTGGTTCTTTGGTTTTTAATCTTGTTAGTCTGGCCCTCTTTTTTTTGTACTGCTTCTGTTCTGTTTTAAACTCTAGAGCTATTCTTTTGTAAATGTTCTTCACTGTTTGTTTATGTTTGTGCTGGGATTGATGGAAAACAATGGAAGGGAAAATAGAAAAGAAGGAAATTTTGTGATACTAAAAGGAGTAGAAATTTGTGTTTTACATTGTTGCAAATGAATATATATATATATATAGCAAAACATCTTCTATGGACGTCCATAGATAAGAAATCCTCTAAAGAAATCCTTTATGCAGAACATCCTCTATGGACGTTCAATTATTAGCTTTTGGATCGTGATCGAATGATTGATATTGATGAACAATAATAGTGTGTAATGTTTCATATTGTTTCGACTGTTGCTATTGATCTCAAATGATTGAGATCACTGCGATCTCAAAACTGTATCACTGTAGATCCGATCAGCAATGATAATGGATGTTCATAGATTTTTTATTTATGGACGTTCATCTCTCTATATATATATTGGATTAAATAATTTGGACTATTTTCAAAGTGTCTTTAATATAGATTGTCAATCCAGCATGAAATTAAGTGTATTCAATCCAAACTTTAAAGACACTAAAAATGACAACTAATTTAGCATGATTGAACAACTCATAAAGACTCCAATTTCAATCAAGTTTCTCAAACTCAAGTTTTGGACTGGCTTGTATTTCATGTCTTATCAGTTATCACCCTCTAATTATGCATCATCCTCAACATAACAAGCCACATGCTGAGCAAGATCACTTAACTTTCCTTTTAAAAAATATATATATATATTCTTAATTATAAACTATTTTTTTTATAAAATTAAAAACGAAAAAAAGATCATATACTTATATGTATGGCTGAGGAGGATTCATCACACTCATTTGTACTTGTTAGTAAAATAAAATCTCAAGATTTCGACAAGAAAACAATGATAAGAAAGTACATTGTGTTGAATTAAAACAGACCCCAAAACATCCATGTTTCAACAAGAAAAATAATCATTTTGCTCAAATAATTGCACAAGTTGATTAGAATGGCAAGGATAGAGTGGGGAACACAGAAAGGTTGTGTCCAAATGAAAGAAATGAAAACTCTTATCCATGAATTGTATTGCTTGTTGGTTGGAGGAATAGCAAAGAAAAAAAACATGCAAACCTCACTAGATCTATGTGTGGACTTTTCTTTATTAGTTTAAGTGCTTGAATGACATTATAATTTCATACACACATACATATGTATTTATATATATATATATATAGTGTTTTGTTTTTGTGTTGTTATTTGTGGCCACTTGTTTTTAGAAAGAGGGACATGCTACCATTGTTGTTGCTTATGGTACTACTGTTGTACTAAATGACTAGACATTGATTTTATTAGTTGATTGAAAGGGGCCATTCATGCATGCTTGTATTCATGCTATAAAACAAACCCAGAGAGATTGAGAGGAAGGTGTGCTCTTGTCTTAGTCCCTTTTAATGTTGAGCATTGTTTGTGTTAAAGACTAGACATTAAATTGGTTATGTATATTTAGCTAAGTGGAACATTGCTTGTTTGGTTTTATATAGTTTTGGTATGACCTTTTTATTTGTAAGTTTATCAAGTAGTGTTGTATGTATAGTAATTGTTATCATCTGTTTGAAACTTTGAATGAATGGTGGTTGGTTAGGGATGAGTTAATTAATTAAATAAATTAAGTGAGTCTTGTTCAATTAACTTAAAATACTATTAGATCATATTTGGACCACACCTTTATTATATATATATTTGAGATCTTTGGCAATGTATAATATTATTGAAAGAAATCTTTTGAAGCTCACATATAGATATGTGTAATTGTGTATCACCATAAAATTAATAATGAAATTTAATGTAATGTCTGTATAGTCATGACTAAACTTTTCTTCCTTTTATTATTTATTTATTTATTTATTTTTTTAAATTGATAAAATTACAACTTACTTGAATTAAAAAAAAGAGAGAAGACAATCAGATAAAAGAAGATAACATAAATAAATAATACATAATTAGTAGAATATTAAAGTGAGAGATACCTCAGATCACCTAGTGATAAATATAGTGATGGTATTTAAAAAATAATTATCTTAAAAAATTATACATCTTAGGTGGCATATAAGTGACTTAATCACTTAAGCACTTTTATCTGGCTAATATTATCCTGTAATCTTCTCCTGAATTAGAGGTGAGAGGAATAAAAAACAATGTTGGATTTAATATTTGAAATAATACCATATGGGCATAAATTTTAATGGTCATTACTCATTGGTATTTTTAAAATTTTAATAAAATATAAATATAATATATAATAGAAATGAGCAAAAGTAAGATTAAAAAAAAAGTGAAAAATAAATAATAAAATATGATCCCATTCCATAACTGAAGATAAAGAAAATGGGAAGAGGCACGTGAAGAGGTGTGATTGTCTTGACCTAATTGAGTGGCCAGAAGGGTAGCAGTAGCACACACAAAGGCAGAGTCACGTGACCGCACCTGCGTCCCCGCCACCTCCAACGGCTACTATAAATAAATATATTTAATAATAATAATAATAATAATAATAATAATACTAAGACTTCTCTCTCTGGACACTCCCACCACCCTTCTCTTATAAATAATAGGTTTAATTATCCCTATAATTGTGTACTTTCTGTCTTTTTAATCTTCCTAATAATTTTAGGTACAATTAAGTCCTCATATTTAGTCGAGTTGAGTCGTTCTAGTTCATTCTTAATATTTTTTTAAAGTCTGATTAAGTCGTCAGTAATTTACACTTGCCCATCTATACCGCTGACTAGAATGACCCAACTCGACTAAATATGAGGACTAAATTGTATCTAAAATAATTGTAAGGACTAAAAAGGTAGCAAGTACACAATTACAGGGACTTATGTAGTAATTAAACCTAAATAATAACACAACTCTTCCCTCTTTCTCTCCTTCTAATTTTACTTGCATTTCATTCCCATTACCCCAACAATATTATATATATATATATATATGAGCATCGATCATCCAGGAACATTTGTGGATTTTGAATCATGAATATTTGTATCAACAATTAGATTTAAATACAATATGTATACATTGTACCATAAACAATATCACAATGATTATAAATAATATTATAGTGAAAAATAGAATGTAAAGTACTTTGATCTGAACAGTCCAATCAATTTTCTATATAATATCTTAATAAATTTGAACTGTTCAATCATATTTTTACTAGATCTATAATAACTTTTCTAAAAAAACAAAACCTAACTAATCAACCCTCATTAGCTCTTATTGTCCTCCCTAATTTGTACTATACTCAACCGTCCGTAATTGACATATATTCGATATATATATATATATATAAGAGTTTGAGTATGTTTATATTTGACAACCATTAGTTAATCCAGCATGGTCACCTGCAATGAGTGGGCAAAGACACATGATTAAATACATTACTTCATAGTATTATTACAATATTGTAAACAGTACTATATATATATATAGAAGTGTAATAATTTTATTCACATATTGTTTTAGATCCAGGTTTTAAATAAATTTGATGGGTTTCCATGTGGGAAGTTGCATGATAGAGGAAATTTCTTTTTAGTTTGGTTCTTGAAATTTTTTCAGGCATTTATGTGACATATTTTAAATATATGATAGTTGTAAACTCACTGTAATTGTGCATCATTATACCCGCCATCCCTTGATAATTTTTAATTTGGGTGGCACTTGTCATCTTTGGAAAAAAAAAACTTATATCTATAAAAAAAAAAATTTGAGATAAATCACCTAGTTGGTTATTTTATCTTTCTCACTACTCAAAGTTTAGGAGTTCTAATCTTTTCTATGGCCTGGTCATATTTAAAAAAAAAAATTAGATATGATTATTTGTAGATTTTTTTGATACTCAAAATCTTCATATATTTTATTATGAAAAATTATAATTTAAATTGAGAAGATGAAAAGCTATCTATAGATAATATATGGATTTAATATCTACCTGTAAAAAAAATGACAAAAGTTAAGAAACCACACACATATATATAACAACTTAAAAACAACCTTATATATTATTGTGCTTTTGTGAAATGATTTATGTTTAAATCTAGTGAAAAAAATCTTACTTTTGTGTGTATGGTTGGATAATAAGTGGCGCTGATCATACTCTTTTCTTGTTAGATGTCTGTCTCAAAAATAGGATTTCATACTTTTATTATCTCTTTTTTTTTTCTCCTTAATTTTAAAGAAGAATAAAGTTTGGAAGTTATTTGTTCACAATTAATTAGTGCACTTAAGGAGAATTTTAAAAATTTAAAAAAATAAATAAAAATTATTATTTCTAATTTTTTTATAATATAAACAAACCATTTCACAAATACTAAATCTTCGATTTTGGAAAAATTAATAATAGTACCACTAGTTTATTGCAGCGGAGTTACTGTTTACCAAGTGAAAAATTTTCTTTATATTTTTAATATTTTTTAATTAAAATTGGTTTATATATACTCCTTCCGTTTCTTTTTAATTGTCAAATTGAACTAATTCACACCGATTAAAAATTAAAAATTAATTGATTACCTATATTTTATAAAAAAATATTAATTATTTTTCAAAACTATCCTTATTTAAAACCCCACTAATAAAAAATATAATTTAATACTTAGTTGATTTTGATTTATTGAAAAATTGTACAAAGTATATTAAATTAAAAAGTAATGCTTAACAAAGTTTTTAATATGATAAAATATGACAATTAAAAACGAACTAGAAAGAGAATATTTTTACTTGTTTTATTATTTAAATATATAAAATGAAAAATTTAACAAATGTTGAGATAAAGACTTGAGCACTAGTTGTTGCAGTTGCAGTTTGCAATGAATAATAGTAGCAGAGTGCAGTGTGCACACAGAAAGACCATAACTTTTCATGTGTCCCATTCCCATAGATTCTCCTCAATTAGACCTTGTCCAGCATCCACATCTCTTTATTTAAAAACCATAAAACTTTTTACCACTTCCGATGTGGGATTATTCCACCTTTTTCACCTTTCATTGGAGCCATCTTCCTGCCATTCTCCCTCCTTCACTAACAACAATGCATGTTCTCTCCCTGTGCTTCCCTTGTCCTCTCTCTCTCTCTCTCTCTCTCTCTCTCTCCTACTTCTTCATAGATCTTAGATCTCCTTTTCATCACCTACCTTTTCCTTCTCTTTTCTCTGACTAAACAAAGACCTGTTTTTTTTTTTTCTTTTGCTGCTGCCACTGCATTGCTGCATCTGTGACTGTTTCAGCTTCTAAGGTGTGCTTATGATTTCCATTTTGTTTTTGGGAACTTGTGCTATTGTTTTTTACTATATCACAATGACATAGAAAAATTTTGATTTTGAGTGTTTTATGTATGTCTAGAAGTTGCTCACTTTTTTTTTTTTTCCTGATATTTTGTTTTTCTTGTTTTGTATCAGAAACTGAGAAGAAACAGAACTTGGAATGTAAGTGAAGTGAAAGTTAAAGTGAATGTGAAAGTGAAGTGAAGATCTTGTTTTCCTTCTTGTAAAGGTTATTCCTTTTTTTCTTTTTTTTTGTTCTTATTTGTTTGATTTCTAATAAAGGTGGCATTTTTTCCTTTAATCTTTGAGTTCATGAATGCTGGCATTATTGAAAACAGAGTGAGTTAGAGAAAGACCCAATGAAGTCTGGAGAGGAGAAAGCATGCTATGAGATTGGATCAGCAGCACAAGAGAACCAAAGCACAACAAACTCATACACATTTGAATTCCACAAATCAAACAGAAAACTCTTGAGCTCCAGGTCCAAGCCCACACCTTCCAAATGGGATGACGCCCAGAAATGGCTGGTTGGCTTATCCACCGGCCGAGATCACCGGAACTCCAAGAACAATCACAACAACAACAACAACAACAACAACAACAACAAGCCTCGCAATTCCAATGCCGATGACCGGAGACTTCTCAGCTCTCAATCCCAAAAAGGCCGAGACTCTTGCAGCAGCCTTGATGGAATTCTTGGAGATTATTCTTCAGTACCCATTGCTAATAATCCACAAGATGATGGAGAAACAAAAAAGATAGATTGCAATGAGACAATGTGGAGAATCAACAAGCCTGTTGATGATGATTCTTCTTTAACTGTTAGATCAGTTTGTGTGCGAGATATGGGGACGGAGATGACACCTGATTGCTAGTCAAGAACCATCAAGAACCGGTACACCGTTGAGAGCTACTACACCGGTGTTAAGGAGTCCTATGTCATCTCGGTCGTCAACTCCGGCAAAGCGTAGGCAAGGAGGAGCTCAAGATTATGATGGTTGTCGCAATAGTAGTAATAGTGTGGTGAAGAATTTTGAGAGGAAGGGTAATGGTTGGGCTTCTAAAGGCGAAGGAGAGGTCATCGGGACCGGGGGGGATGGTAATGGAACGGAGCAAGTTAGGAGTATCGACTCATTGGAGACAAGAGCTATGGCGTGGGATGAAGCCGAGAAAGCTAAGTATATGGCAAGGTAATACGGATTTGAATATATAAGCCTGGATTTCTTATCTTATCAAAATTCTTACTTACGAAGAATTTGATACTCGTTAGGTATAAGCGAGAAGAGGTGAAGATACAAGCTTGGGAGAACCATCAGAAAAGAAAAGCCGAGACGGGGATGAGGCGAATGGAGGTACATTAAAATTACTATAATTTCTTCCGTGTTAATGTGACTAATATGTATCGAGAGGGCATATTAGAGCGACTAATAGAGTTTACATCTTATAATTTTGAGAGTTAGAGAACAATAAGTATTGAATTAGAGTTTATCAAGAGTATAAATAAAAAGGTTTGAGAACATATAATCTCTAATGACTAGTGATTTTCAGGTGAAGGCTGAGAGGATGAAAATTAGAGCACAAGAAAAGCTAGCAAACAAGTTAGCAGCAACAAGGAGGATTGCAGAGGAGAAGAGAGCAAATGCAGAGGCTAAACTGAATGAGAGAGCTGCAAGAACTTCAGAGAGAGCAGATTACATTAGGAGAACTGGTCATCTGCCATTCTCCTTTCTCTCCTTCAAACTTCCATCACTTTGTGGTTAACTGCTTAAAAAGAGAACACCACCATTTCAACTTGTTTTGATGTAATATCTTCTTCTTGTAATATCTTTGCAAACAATCTCTCTCATATGTGTTCATTGCTTCTTTTTAGTTACCATCTGTAATATTTTGTCACTGTATTAATCTGTTTGATTTTTCTTTGGCTTTGTATTCTTGCAATGTCTTATATATATATATATATATATATATATTAAGTTTAATTTACATTTGAGCATTGCAAGTATTAAATATGTCCTGCATTGCAGTGAGAGAAATGGATTGATCAGGTTTTTCATTGTGGGAAGGCAGATACATATGTAATAACTGATATGGACAGACACATGTTAAATGGAGGGACAGTAAATATGTCTTGCATTGCTATGTGCTCTACTGCTACAGGCAAGAAAAATGTTGACCACTTTTTCCACATCACCCTTTGCCCTCTCAAATGTAAAATTATTTGATCACATATTCCACATCAATTAATATCCCAACACCTAAAATGGAAGTATGGTCATTTTGGTGGATTAACATTGATAGACATCATGTAGCTATTTTACAAGTTTTGGTCAGAGCCATCGTTTGAAATATTTAATTGAAACAAAACAATCATGGTTACTCTCTTTTATTTTGTTCATGTATGTTATGATAAAAAAATTTGTGTATTTTCTCTATCTTTTATTTTATTTTAAATTTTACAATCTAAAAAAAAAAAAATAAAGTTACTAGATTCCTTCAATTTTTTTAAACTAATTTACTATCAACAGTTTATATTAAATTTTACCAAACTAATTAATCTTTCAAGCACCATAGTGACATTAATAATGGATGTGATCCATCTATGGCAATCATTTCTAGAGTGGCATTGTATCTCTCATAATATTTGATATTTGTTTTTCCTTGTACTGTCTTTGGATTTTAATGATGTTGTGTTTTATACAAAATTTTTCTTAAAAAAAAAAAATTAGTAGAAAGCATTCCATGCATAAAACATTTTCTGTATGTTTCTATGTTTTATTCTTTTTATCCTATTAAATGGTTTACAACAGAATCTTTACAATTATTTATTATTATTATTTTTTAAAAAAGGCGATAAGCATCAGGACCCAAGAACATGTACGTGTGGGGAGCAAAACTCAATCTTGATCCATTGGTCCTCCCAAAATAATCGATCATATCATGTAGATCGATATTTAATTGACCTTAGAGAAATTTGGTCTCATGAATTATTGATGCATGATCATTTTATTGAGTTTTAATTTCTGTTTAGAAAATTTTAATGTATTACCCGAATTGGTCCTTCTACTTTTCTCACTTTTTTTTTTGGGTCCCTTCTACTCTAAAATGGGCTAATTATTGGTTATATTTTTAAGAGTTAAGGGATTAGATATGAAGAGATTAAAAGTAGAGAGACTAAATTGGGTTATTTTCAAAAGTAGAAGGATTAGTGGAATGTATTTTTGAGTAGAGGGATCAAAAGGAAAAAGAGAAAAAAGTAGAGGGACCAATTCAGATATTATACCGAAAAGAAAATTTTTAAGCAAAAAAAATGAAAAATAGAAACAATGTAAGCCACAGTTGAAGTCATATGCGATATACTATTCCGCCGGAACTACCTTTGGCAAAGATATAACCTCGCGTGTCCATCACCCATTCGCTGACAACAAAATCCCTCACGGTTCAAAATTTCAAATCACACTCTTAACCGGTTCCAGCGGGATTACTAAGTTCACCTCTCCATCTTCAGCGAAGCAAAACCCAGAGCTTTCGAGATTACTGCCATCGATCTCCATTTCTAGGGTTTATGCGACATTGGATCCATGCATGGCGAGGTTTCAGCGCTCACTTGCATTGTGCTCTTTGCTGATTTCCTATGGGCATCGTCATCCTCGCCATCGATCTCAGCTTGTCGAATTCTATGGAGAAATCCATACACGATGGTGATGCTAAGCCCCTCCCAGCGCCGGTGAGGTGCTGATGACCCATCTTTCTTCTTTTTGTTAATTTTCTCCTTGATTTACAGCTTCTCAATTTGAATGCTTATCTGATTAGTTAATCGATGTGGAGTTCCTGCTTGTTTCTCTTGGTACTGTGATTGCATAGTGTGTAATGGAAATTATGATCTTGAGCACTAAGAATAGGTATGAAAAGGATTTTGTTATCTTTTGTTGTTGGTGTTTATTGAGTTCATCCCTTTGGCATGCTTTTGTGCAGTTGTGGTCATTTTTTAGTTAGTTTACTGCAATGGAAGTAATTAGACATCTGTTGGTCATAGCCCATTTTAATGTTTTCCACTTGAATTTGCATTGTTAAGGTAAACTTTTTGAATTAAATGAATGAAATTTTGTTTTGTACTGTGGATGTGCTTGCTTAAAGAGACTGTTTTTTGAATTACATTGTTACGACATTGGTTATATA
Source organism: Dioscorea cayenensis subsp. rotundata (assembly GCF_009730915.1). Lineage (NCBI taxonomy): Eukaryota > Viridiplantae > Streptophyta > Magnoliopsida > Dioscoreales > Dioscoreaceae > Dioscorea > Dioscorea cayenensis. Next base: position 2,411,129 of record NC_052480.1, on the reverse strand, counting down.
CTAGACTATGATGTATGGTTTTTCTTCAATTGTTAATGAGATATTTAGTTTGCGATAGGACAAAAGTATTTTTATTGGCAGAAGGTCTTAATGAGTTTGTTGCCAATTTACCGGCACTTTGAGTTAAAATAGAAGGAGATGGCACCTGCACCTCATCTAGATGGAGCTGCTATGCAGATTAAGAACCTTTTATATTTCTTTGCTGGCTATGGCATCATTGACTATGTGAGAAACTTTTGCTAATATTTTTTTAATCCCCATTTCTATCAATGTTTTTAACTTGCATTATTATTTCTGATAAATAATTTGCATGGCTCTGTTGAAAATATCTTTAGTTTTGTATCTAATTTTAGGATCTGTACTGTATGGTACCTGTTCATTTGGTTTGCTCTATGTTTCCAGTTATTGTCATTGATTTGAAAACGCAGACTGTTTGTACAGCAAGTTTTTCTTTCATATAGACTAATTTTTTATAATTGTCTCATCTCTTTTCCCTTCTTTTTCCTATCATATGGCAGGGAATTTCTCAATTTTCAGAGCTCCAAATATCAGATATATTCTAGCAACCAAATTTGTAAATTGTTGGTGCACAGATAGTGAAGTTGTAGATACATTGAGAATTGATTTTTATTTTCTCTAGCTAGTTGGATATGAATTTCAATTGTCACTTATCATTTTTGCTGTTTGTAAAGTTACAGCCAACTTTCTAACCTGCTATAGATGATTTGCGCATCAAGCCTAAGAGCAGCCTGTACATCTCTGTGCATTTTCATGGATTTTTTATACTTAGCTGCTGATTAGTGATGCCATCTTTAAATTTTTTTAGCTGGAAAGTGATAATTGCTTTTGGAAATTCAGTACATCTTGTCTGAAATTCATTGAATCATATACTATAACAGTTTGATATGTGTTGTAGTTCTTAAAAAGATGTCTCCATCCTGAGCTAAGAAACATACTTGTTTGCCTGACAGAATCATTGTCTTAAACATTAGTTTTCTTCTGACTTTGAAGATTTAGCCCAGTTATAGTCTGATGAGCTTATGTTATTAGATGTTTTTCACATGTAGGTGCACTGTTATATGGATTCTATAATTTTACTGATGGCACATGGGAAGGAAGGTTTGATATGCCAAAAGAAATGCTACATTCCCATTTAGGAATGGTATATGATGGTTGATGCATTTATGTCATCATCGGACAATATGACCCACAATGTAGAAGGTCTACAGCTCACGATGTCATGCTGGATATGGAGAAAAAGGAATGGCATGATTTGCCTCCCATATCTTCCCCTAGGTATGTGAATAATTGGGTATATTGAAGCTATTTGTTGATGTGGAGTGATTATTCAATATGTTTTACTGAATTATGTCAATGTTAAATTTGCACCATATGCTTCCCTTCCCCTTATTATGTTATTATTATTATTATTTTATCTTTGGTTTTACCCATGGATGAACCTTTTGCATCTTTTCTATTCAGTTAGATGCATGGTTGTTCTATTGTTAATTTGGATTCGCCAACTGTCATCTCGTCAACTAGCTTAGTGATTATTATATGATGAAGAAAATGCCAATTAGAGTCATTTTTTCATAGCTTAACGTCCTAATGGTTCATAGATATGCACCGGCCACCCAACTCTGGAGAAGCAGGCTACATGTGATGGGTGGCAACGAGGACCACCACCAACCTTCATTGGATCATTGGAGTCATCCAGTTAAGGATGGGGAAGCACTGGAAAAAGTTGGAAATGTGAAATACCTATTAACTTGTGGAGGCCCCCACAGGTTTGCAACTGTGACATATTTGTTTGGCAAATTGAATGAATGATGTGAATGATTGATATCTCATTTTCATCAAGCATCTTTTCACCTTTGCTTTGACAATTCTATGCTGATTAATTTCAGCAATATTATGTTATTGCATTGGTTTTTTCCTTCTCCGCAATCAAGCTGGACCGATTGTTCTGCCCTATCTGTTTCTTGCCGCACTTCAAATGCGTACAATTTTCAAAATAATCGATTGTATTATCATCAGTCTGGCACCTTTTCCTATATTTAAATTTAAATGCGGGAAATTGTCATAAATAGTGAAGTTGTATTTTATCAAAGGAGCTGTTTTATAGTAGTTGAATTTCACAGCTAAGCTGATTGCATATTTTGTCTTGGGTTTCTACTTTTGTCCAGGTGTTATTTGATAATGTTTATATGTTAGAAGATGGATCTAAATGGAAGGAGCTTCCTCCCTTGCCTAGACCGGATTCTCATATTGAGTTGGACCATTGTCAACAATTCCATTATAATTGCTGGAGGGACAACAGAAAAACATTCAGTCTTCCAATTCAATTTAGGTTCCTTGGTAAGGAGCACTTTCGTCAATTGCTTTGCCAAATAAATTAGGTAGTGTTGGTTTTGTTTGCTATATATGCACATACTAATGAATACTATTTGTTATGTTCATGATCTTTATCTCTGCCACTATTTTTGTTATAAAATGCAGAAGGACTTGTATTGGAGTAAAAGAAATATCATCCATTATTTGCCATCCCACTTTGGTTTCTAACATATTTTTACCTTAATGTGAAACCTAGACAGCATAAATGGAATCAACTCTACTGATATATTAAAGGAACCTTGTTGTTGGGTATTTGTTGTCAATGGATAATGCTTGTGAAACACTCGTATGCTAAAAAGTTTGCTAGATAGAATTTGTAAAAAACTTGACCAAATTTTCATTGTTGTTTGTTAATTGTCTGTCTCCCAGGTTGTACTGGTATTGCCCAATCAATCTCAGAACATTACAAATGGTTATGGGTATTTCTTATTGAGAGTGAAGCTCATGTTTTGTGCAATACTGGTTGATGGTGGGGAAATTGTCTTTTTCGCGTCAAGACTACCTTGGTTGGGTTTTGGAATGACTGATTATACTTTCACTTATAGACAGAGGGATTGCAGTCCTTTTGATCCTGCCCTGGAGAAGGTTACTGGCAACATGTGGATAAACCAAGCTGAGCCTTTTAAAGAATTTCATTTGATTATGTTCAAGATCTTGGTTTTCTGAGGCCAAGTCACTCTCTTCAAATGGCATCATCATATGTTAGTTATTTTATTTTTTATTTTTGACAAAGCCGATAATTGACAAAGCAAAGTATAAGTGGGTACATAAATGCACCAGTTACGATAGCTTGACTGACTTCCTGGAGATAACCCCTGCCATACAATCCTAGAGGGGAGAATGAGAGGTAATCTTTCACACAGAACTTCCACAGAGAATCCTTAACATGAATTGTAATTTGAGAGGTTCAAACTCGAGACCTCTTAATCATAACCATGAATAGTTATCGTTGGGTTAGTTCATAGTTCTTATTTGAGTTATTTTTTTGAGTTATTTTTTTGCTTGTTTGATTGTGGCCTCTGAAGGGTGTGGTCACAATATTAGATATAAAGTACCTCAACAATTTGATTTTAAAAGTATCTTAATTTAATTGATTAATTATATTTTTTTCTTGTCAAATTTTTTTGCTAGAGGAGTTTTTATATCATGAGATCGATATTTTTCAAAAAAATAAAATATGTTAACCATTAATTGGAAAGACATACAAAATTATAAATTTTTCTACAAGGTATAAAAAACGAAAAAGTAAAGGAAGAAGTTATTTGTATATCTTCTGTTTATAAAAAAATTATTTAATGTTTAATTTTTTTTTGTTTTCCTCTTCTTGTGTGATCAAATCTCAAGAAAGTAAATGAAACATTTCAAAAATAATTAATGCATAACACCATTTATACACTTTATAATCCAGGTAGTGGTTCATGAACTTTATTATTATTATTATTATTAACACTAAAATATCATTCTGAACGAATGAATTGAGTTTTCATCATTTAAAAAACATGCAAGATAGAACTTTATCATCATCAAGCAAGGTCATACCAACCTTTATTGAAACCATTCTCATCCATGTGTGTGGGAATTCATTCTAAATGTGTAATGAAACTCACTTAGGCTTTGTTGGCATCACATCCACAGATTGGTGAGAATCATGTTCTCAACCAAAGTGGATGTTTCTATCAATCCACTTCCTCATAATATAAGTGGCCAAACCACACATTATGATAATGTGTACTCATGCAATGATAATCCCCCATCCATCCCATTCTATATGTCTAATTTAACCCCTCTTTATTGAACTATATAAATCACCAAACCAAGCATACTCTCATGAACTACATAGTAGTAGTAGTAGTAGTAGTACATACAGTATAACTAATTACATTACCAATAACAAGTCTCTTAGTCTATTCCCATTAGAGCTAAACAAATATGCAAGAAACACTAAACAACATCCTTACCAAAACTCAGAGGAAACTCATCAAGCTCATCCTCTTCATCATCACCTTCAATGGCTTTCAATGATTCATAAACCTTATACATTAAAGGCCTATCCTGAGGCCTAGCAGCAACACACTGGCGAGCAACATCCAAGAACTGCATGATCTTACCATCATACCCTTTACCTCTAATACACACATCAACAACATCACCAATCCTTCCAGAAGCTGACAACAAACAAACCCAATCAACCAAGCTCCCTTTGAACACATCTCCATTGTAATCACACTCACTGATCTCCATTGCCTTTTGCCCTGTTACCAACTCCAAGAGAACCACTCCAAATGCATACACATCACTCTTAGTAGTAGCAACCAATGGAACAGTAGTACTAATGGCCAATTCCGGCGTAATGTAGCCCTGGCTCTCCGGCTTCACTGGTTTTAGTCAGCAGCCGGAGAATACCAATATCGGTGAACCGGGCACCGTACTCTTCATCGAGGAGGACAGCGCTGGAGCTAATGCTTTGATGAATGTATGGTGTTTGGAAGCCATGGTGAAGCCAAGCGATTCCCCGGGCAGCCCCGACTCCGATCTTGAGCCTTGTCGGCCAATCGAGTTCGAATTGGAGGTCAGAAATGGAACCATGGGGCATGTTTTTGTAGATGAGAAGCCTCTCGTCTTCGACGAGGCAGAAGCCGAGAAGAGGGACGAGGTTTCGGGTGGCGGAGTTGGCCGAGCCGGTTCATCTCGGCACGGAATGGCTTTTCAAGGAGATCACATCCATGGAGACGTTTCACTGTGAGGGCAGAGCCATCACGGAGCACGGCTTTGTAGGCAGTGCCGTTGCGGGAGCTGCCAGCGGTGATGATGTGGTTGGGGTGAAAGCCATTGGTGGCTGCCATGAGATCCGCGAGCTTGACCTTGACGATGGGTTTGTGGAAAAGCGATACCTCAGTGAGCCGGTGTTGGGATGAGCGGAGACGGTCTGCCCAGCGGAGGCCGTCCTCGCCGGCGGCGCCAGCAAGGTGTTTCTTTGAGCGCCAGCGCCAGATGAGGAAGGCAAGGAGAAGGGACGCAGCGGCGCCGAAGACGCCGGAAGCGATGATGATGATGAGGCTGGTGCGTGTGAGGGAGCTGTGGCAGGAGTGGAGAGGGTGGCCGCAGAGAGAAGGGTTGTTGGCGAAGGCGGAGGGGTCGGAGACGGGGAGAGATGGAGGGATAGCACCGGAGAGCTGGTTATCGGAGAGGTCAAGACGTTTGAGGCGGTCAAGGCGGGCGATGGAGGCGGGGATAGAGCCGGAGAAGCTGTTGTGGTCGAGGATTAGGGCGTTGAGGAAGCGGCAATTGGAGAGCTCGGCGGGGAGAGGGCCGGAGAGTTGGTTGGAGGAGAGATCAAGGGAGACCAAGTAAGGAAGCCAGTTACAAAGGGAAGAGGGGAGACCACCGGAGATGGAGTTGGAGGAGAGATCTAGGGTTTGGAGGGAGGTGCAGAAGCGGAGATCGGAGGGGAGAGTGCCGGAAAGGGACATGGAGGAGAGGGAAAGAGAGATGACACGGTTCTGTTGATCGTTCCAGCAGAAGACGCCGGAGAAAGAGCATACGAAGCCGGAGGAGGAGTTGGCGAAAGTTCCAAGGGAGGCGGGAGGAAGTGAGTGGTGAGGGCGTTGTTGACGCCGCGAAGGCAGCGGACGTCGGAGTCCTCGGCCATGGTGAAGATGATGAGCACGGTGAAGCAGGAGAGAAGAAGCGGGGCCGCCGCCGCCGTGCGCAGAGTGGCCGGCATCGCCGTGTGAAGAGGAAGAGGAAGAGGAAGAGGAAGAGGGATGGGTTGGGAAGTTGGGGGAAGATGGGGGAAAACTGAAAAGGAGGAGGGGAACTTTGAATAGGAGTGTCCTGCTTTGACTGAAGACTTAATGTAGTACTATATTTCTTATTCTATTCTTTGTAATAATAATAATAATAATAAATAAATAAAAGACACTGAAATTATTATTAAAAAAACAAAAATTTAGATTTTTTTTTTTTTTTTTAAATACGAGACCAAGAGCGTTTCACTTATTAGTGTATGAAAGAGAGCGACACATCAGTTAACAAATTAATTATCTTTTAAAAATTTATTATATAGAGCAAATAAACATATGAGACAATAATAATATGTTATGTATGCTCAAAATAATACTCTTTTTGTTCTTTTTTATCTGTCGTGATTAACCAGAATCTCACGTATCAATAAATTTAATTATTTCATAAATTTTTATAAAAATTTTGTTATCTTTCTAAAATTACCCCTGATTTATATCTTCACATTTTTTTCTCATATTTAATTTCAAAAGAATAAAAATTTGAATAAAGTGTTAGGATAGTTTTGAAAAAAAATAATAATAAATGTTTTTAGATATTATAAATTAACAGATAAAAGGAACGGAGGGAGTATATCAATTATCATAATTTTGCCATTTAGTATAGAAAAGAATCTTTTTATGAAATTAATTTTTTTTTTAACCGTATGTATAAGAATTTTTGAAGTTCAGCATATCTGATGTCGGAAAGCATACAGTTTTTCTCATAGTAAATGTAAAACACAGTGTATGGATCTCTTGTTTAGTACTCTACAGTATAGCAAGTGTACAATTAGAGTGAGTAATCACTAGGTTATGTAGTGTTTATCAAAATTTGGTCTATATTAAAGCTTTACCATGTGGCAATGGCTTTATATATATATATATATATTAGTGTATGTATATATATATAATGTACTAATTTAATTAATTTAGTAATAAAAAGATATTAGTTAAATTTATCTAGGAATTTAATTGATAGGAGAATTAGAATATGATTTTTTTAAGAAATTATAATTTTTTTTAATAATTTTAAAAGGAAGACCAAAGCTGCAAGTGGCCTTTATGTATTGAAAACACCTTATGGAGTGACAGAAATTTTTATCAATTAATACTTTTTTTTTACTCATAGCAATATATATATACATACATATTGTTTTAGAATTTTAATAAAAATTTCTCATTTAATTTTTTTTTAATAATGTGGACAAATCACCTAAAAATTTCTCATTTATTATTTTTTTTAATAATATGGACAAATCACCTATATATATATATATACTCATTGTTATATTTCAACTCTCAATATTTCGCATTTGAGTCAAATACTGTAATTGTTAAGCTATTATGCAACGGTACAAAATAAAATATATAAAGCAATATATCATGAATTTAAAGTTTATAAATAATCTAAAATTAAATTTCTGAAAAAATAATGTTATATATATATATATATATTGAAAATCATGTCCCTTTATGTGTTTCACGGAACAAGAGTAGGTTGATAATGAATTTAGTCTACACGATTTGGAGAATCAAGACAAAAAAACAAATGAAGAGAACAAAGAAATTTTAAGAGGACAAATGACTCAGGCCAATTCAATGAGAATATACATGTTGATCAAGTCATCATTTATTCTATTTAATAATAATAATAATGACTCACTCAAGCCAATTCATGAGAATATGTTGATCAAGTCATCATTTATTCTATTTTATATTTAATAATAATAATAATAATAATAATAATAGAAATTTTACAAGCCATTCATATAGCCTTGAAAAATCCCTGAAAATTAAACAATATATATTATTGTATTTTTTTTTTACAAAATCGACAAGCGACAAAACAAAAGACAAACGAGTATGGAGATGCACCAGTTGTGGTGACTTGACTGACCTCCTAAAAATAAACTTCATGTCATATAACTTTAGAGGAGAGAATGAGAGATATTTTTTACACATAACTCCCACAAGAGATCTAAAAAGTGAATTGTAATCTGAGAGCAAGCACGAATAATTATCAGTGGGATAGCCCATCTGCCCATGATTCCTTATATTATTGTATTGCAAATGAGTTGATATTAAGTTTTTTTGTATTATTATTTTTAAGGGGAGCATCCCTAGAAGAGCCATATTTTTCTTTCAGCCGGCACTATATAAAAATAAATAAATTTTTTTATTTGATTTTTCTTTTTAAATGTTTTCATTTTTTAACCAAAAAGAGTCAATAGTCTTTACTGTTCAAAGATTTAGAAAAGCAAGGTCAACTCTTGCCTAATCATCCATAGACTCTAACGCGTAACGACTTGGAAAAGTATTAAAAAAATTGGAATTCATATTAACTTCATAGAAGTTTCTTTATTATTATATATATTTTTATTTACATTTAGTACCAGTCATTGCAAACAAATTACAAATACGATGTAAAAAAAATCAGATATAAACTTTAAATTATAGTAAAATAAAAATAATTACAAACAATAAATGAGATCCAAAATTCATATAATCAAGATTTTCTTTTTTCTTTTTTGACCTTTCCACCATCTCAAAACACTTTAATCTTTCAATTTTTTTTTATTATTTAGTAATTTTTTTACAAATATCAAGAAGATATTCTCATTTATTTTTCCTCAATTTTAATTTATTTTCAATAATTTTAAGAAAACATTCTCTATATAATCTCACTTCTTACTTCAAACAAAAAAAGTAAAAATAAAATAAAATAAAAGAAAGAGTTATAACTTAACTTCCACAACATAAATTTACAGCGAAATTAAAAAGTTAAATAAATCTAGACAAACCAAATAAATAATTCAAAATAATTATATATATATATATATATATATATAACCAGGCCATATAATAATCTAGGCCAATTAATTCTCATAATATATATATATATATAAATTTACAGCGAAATTAAAAAGTTAATTCTCATAACTTACCCACGTTTGAGCCCATAATATCTTGCCATTAGATCACTTTGTAATATTTTTGGAAGCTAAGAAAAAAAAAAGATAAATTAAATCAATAATTTTTTTATTTATTTATTTTCCATGTTTCTTTTTCATGAATTTAAAAAAATAAACTAAAATACTATGGAAGTTAAATAATATTATATTTAAAAAACCCTCATCTTCTTTCATTGAATAGTGCCTTCTTTTCATAGTCCTTTAGTGGTTGGTGCTCTTGCACAAGCTTGTGTTTGCTTATGTTCACAACTAGCTCTTTATCCTGAATTCTCTTACAAATTTTATTAAAATTCACATGTTGAAATAAATTATAAAATAATAATAAATTTTCATGTATCTAAATCTAATCTTTAAATTTTCTAATTATATTTTTAATTCAACAAATTTAAGATTTATTCTTAAACTGCTAAAATTATTAGTCGTGTATGTAAAATAAATGTTATCACCAACTAAATGACCAACTAAATGACGAAAAAAAATTAGAAAAAATAGTTAAAAATGAAGAAAGAAGAAATTACCAAGAAAGTTTCTACATTGAATTTAGACAATTTGTTTTGAAAAAGCGATCGCATGTTTCAAGTGAGTCTTTGTTGAATTACTATAATTCTTTTTCTTGCATCCACACTTTCTATTTTGTCGAAAATTTCTCTAGATTCTTTTACTTCAACTTTCACCATGACCGGAAAGAAAACATGAATTTATTTCAAGATTAAAAAAATACATGTAAGTACATGAAATAGTCTCATTGTATGTATGGCTTATTATTTACCATAGAACCAGTTTATTATTACAATATAATAATAAACTATAAGATGTAAAGTTTGAAGAATAAAAATTTGTATAAATAGACCATAAAAATATCACTAAAATTCATTGTTAATAATAATAATAATAGTAGTAGTTGTTGTTGTAGTATAATTCGATTACCGTTACATCATTTTTTTTTACGTTTGATCATGTTTAGATTTTATCTTTTGTAATCATTATTTGCAAGAACTGTTTTAAATTTTTGTCAATCTTTATCTAAGAGTTTGTGAAATAAAATAACCACGGCCCATTAACATTCTTATCATTATTTTCTTTATTCTCCATAATTTCTTATTTGCATCTTTCATTGTGGACATCATGCATTCACATTTTGAACAACATTAAAAAAATAAAATAATAATAATAATAATAATAATAATAATAATAATAATAATAATAAATTTCTTACTAATGAAATCCATTTTAAATCCTTATATTTCACTATAGTATAGATATTATGCATATACACAGACTTATGAAACAACATTATATGGATTTTTTTAGTTATTCCCATTTCAAAATAGTATTAACAAATAAAGTTACATAAACCTAAATAAACCACCTCCGGGAAGTTAATCATAAAACCCATATGAAGGAGGAAATGCCTCCTAGATAAGAGGAGAATTCCAGCACCATATCTTCAACCAAATCACCCAATCAATCACCAAGATTAAATAGCCACCAGTGAAGCAAATTAACAGCTATATCATTCCCTACAAATTAGTAAATTAACTCTTGAAAATCTGCTTCTATGATTTGTAAAATCAAGACTACAAGCAAGCCTATCATATGTGTGTATATATATGTACCTCTCTACATCAATGAAACATAGAACCTTGAAAATCTTTCTTTACTCTTCTTCATGGTATCAGAAGCCACAATTCCAACGAGAATATCAATCATGTCTTCCTCTCCTGGAAGTTCCTCCATTCAAATTATTAATTCTTGTCATCTACCAACCTTGATGAAAGATGAAAAGAAGAACCAAATCCTACCTATCATCTCTGGCAACATCAAGATAAACTTCTTCTGCATGGCATAATGGCATCTGTCTCAAATCAGTGATTTCCTTAATCTCAACATCAAACACCTCTCATGCGGCATGGGTAAAGCTTGAGAATCTCTATGCAAATCGCTCTCGCTCTTTGTAATGACACTCAAAGAGCATCTAATGACTATCTTCAATTAATCAAAGTAACTGTTGATGAACTTGCTTTGATTGATATGCTAGTCTCAGATGATGATATTGTTATTCATGTACTGAACAACATCGGCTCCGAGTACAAGGATATTACAGCCGCAATAAGAGCTCGTCCCGATCCAATTGGATTTGAAGAACTTTATGATAAACTAGTTGATCATGAACAATTCTTGAAACAAGAAAAGTCATGTACCAACATCAAAATCTCCATTGCTAACTACACTAATTGTTCAAGAAATGGGACTTCTTATTCCAACGGTACATCATTGAGGTCTCATTATACTCACAATCCAACTCAATGTGACAACCCAAGGCAAGGATTTTACCCAAAAAACCAACAGTCCAATTTCCCAAGGCGTCAAGAGAGTGGAAACTTCTATTTTCAAAAGTCAAAGTGGCTCTCATGGACATCCTCATAATCTCAAATATCAATTTCTGTGACCAATATGGCCACTTAGCCAAAGGATGCCATAAGCTTCAAGCATGTTTGTCACAAAATCACCCAACAACCAATTATAGCTCTTCCTCTCATGGTTCTAAGAAAGGATGGCTTGTTGATTCGTGTGCTTCTCATCATGTCACATCCAACTTGAATAACTTATCTCTTCACTCAAACTATGATGGCCCAGACACTGTCACAATAGGAAATGGTCAAGGTTTGTCAATCACACACATAGGTTCTACCATTTTAAACTATACTCATAACTCCTTTCATCTTAATGATGTTCTTTGTGTCCCCTTCATGGATAAAAACTTAATCTCAGCTTCCAAATTTTACAAGTCTAACAATGCATCCATTGAGTTTTTCCCCTATTTCTATATTGTAAAATAACTCACTACGGGGGCTCTACTCGCTTGAGGCCAGAATAGGGATAATATCTACGAGTGGGCAAAGACTAAGGTGCTAACATCACCAACTGCATATGTTATCCGCAAGAATTCCATAATTAATTGGCACAATAAGTTAGGTACCCATCTTCAAAAATTCTCAGCTTCATAACAAAGTCATTAGGTGTGTCCTTTAATTTTGACACCTTTATTTGCAACTCTTGTCGATGTAATAAGAACCATAAGCTCCCATTTGGTCAAACGTCTCCCAAAGTACAAGTCCTTTAGATTTAATCTACATAGATGTTTGGGGACCGTCACCTACTCCTTCCATCAATGGTTTTAAATATTTTGTCATTTTTGTTTATCATTTTACCAAAAGCATATGTTTTTATGGCATGAAAAATAGATCAGATATTTTTGCAATCTTTCCCAAGTTTAAAGCTCTTATTGAAAACTATTTCAAAAAGTCAATTGTTTCAGTTTACTCTACCAATGGAGGTGAATATCAAAAACTAAAATCTTTTTTTGAATCCCATGTGATTACTCATCTCACTACTCCTCCTCACACCTCACAACACAATGGTGTTACTCAACGGTGACATTAGCATGTTGTGGAAACAGGGCTCACTCTTCTCCATCAAGCATCCATCCCTTGAACTTTTTGGACTTATTCTTTTCAATGTGTAGTTTATCTTATAAACCACTTACCGGCTCCAATTCTTCAAATGATTTCACCTTTTGAAAAATTGGTTCATGAGTCACCAAACTATGACCTATTTTACACTTTTGGGTTCGTCCTTATAATGAGAATAAGCTTCAACCTAAGTCTCGTCCTTACACTTTCTTAGATTATTCTACCACTCAGTGTGCATACCAATGTTTTGATCCACAAACCAACAAATTTTTTCCTCTCTGGCATATCATTTTTCATGAGTCTCACTTTTCTTTTTCTAGTCTAGATCTAGCAGCTCACCGTGTCAATCATAACCCCACTAAATCATGGTCTCACTCATCACTTTCCTTAACTAACTCTCCTATCGTTCATATACCAATTCGTCATGCATCTAATATGTCAACAACTCAAATGCAAGACACCACTCTAAATATCATTGCCTATTCTTGGAGTGATGTGGAGCCTTCAAAATCTCCATCTTTTGAACCACCTCAATCTACCTCTCTCGCAAAATCCTCCACCCACACATACCCATATCATGACCACTAGATCGCTAAATAACATTTTCAAACCTAAACAAATAAACTTAACCGCCAAACATCCTTTACCCCAAACCCATAAACCCATGCATGTATTGCAAGCCTGACATGATCCTCATTGGCGACAGGCTATGTCTGAGGAATTTACAGCTCTTGTTCATAATGGCACTTGAGAACTTGTATCATCAAGCAAAGATCAAAATTTAATTGGGCGCAAATGGATTTTTCGTATTAAGTGAAATCTTATGGTAGGATCAACAGTTACAAAAGCAAGACTGGTAGCTAAAGCTTATCATCAAAGACCGGAATTTGATTACTATGACACATTAAGTTCTATTGTAAAGCCAACCACATTCGACTTATTATTATACTTGCCTTCTCACGTGGCTAGTTTTTATATCAACTAGATGTGAATAATGCCTTCCTGCATGACTCCAAATCTGAAGAGGTATATATGTATCAACCTTATAATTTTATTGATCAAAACTATCCTTCTCTTGTTTGCAGACTTCACAAAGCGCTCTATGGCTTGAAACAAGCACCACGAGCTTGGTACCATGCCTTGTGGAACTTACTGCTTGACTTTGGATTTGTTAACTCACATGCAGATGCTTCACTCTTCATTTTTAACAAGAATGGGATTCTTGTTTACTTCTTGGCTTATGTAGATGATATGCTTGTTACAAGTAATAACTCAGACTTTCTCAACACATTCATTTGTGAACTCTCATCGCAATTCTCCACAAAGGACTTGTGCCTTCTAAATTTTTTCTTGGGTATTAAGTGATTCATGCATCTAGAGGACTATTCCTTAGTTAACACAATTACATTTGAGATATTCTTGAACGCAACAACATGAGTGATGCCAAGGAAGTGGGTTCCCCATTGCCAACTTCTAGCTCTCTTAGACTCCATGATGGCACACCACAAACTCGATCCCATCACCTATCGTCAAGTATTATTATCTCTTAAATACTTATCAATTACAAGGCCCAATGTTGCTTATCCAGTCAACAAACCATCTCAATTCATGCATAATCCTAGCTCTTTGCATTGGCAAATGGTGAAAAGACTACTTCGCTATTTGAAAGATACACTATTCCATGGACTTCTCATTTAACGACAAAGGGCAATCATCTCTCACTGCCTTTGTAGATTCAAACTAAGTGGGGAACAAGGTTGATTACACATGTACCAATGCTTACATTATTTATTTGGGTGCTATGTCTATCTCATGGAGCTCAAAGAAGCAACGTACCATAGCTAGATCGTCCACAAAAGTTGAATACAGAGCCATTGCTGTTGCCACCACTAAATTATCTTGAATTCATACTTTGCTGCATGAACTTGGTATTCATTTATTGACACCACCATCAATTTACTGCGATAATATTGGTGCTACCTATTTTTGTTCCAATCCTATCTTCCATTCGCGTATGAAGCATATTGTGTTAGACTACCACTTTGTTAGAGAGAAAGTTTCGACATGTCAGTCTTGCACATTTCCTCTAAAGACCAACTAGCTAAAGCTCTTACAAAACCTATTGTTGCAACTATCTTGCAAAGGTAAGGTCTAAGATTGGTGTCTCCGATGGGAGTACCGTCTTGGGGGGGTATAAAGGAGGAAATCTCTCTTAGATTATAGGAGAATTCCAGCACCATATCTTCAACCAAATCACCCAATCGATCTTCAAGATTAATGGCGCAATTTAACAGCTATATCATTCCCTCCAAATCAACAAATTACCTCTTGTAAATCTGCTTTTATGATTTGTAAATCAAGGCAATAAACAAGACTATCATATGTGTATATATATGTACCTCTCTGCATCAATGAAATATAGAGCCTTAAAAACCTTTCTTTACTCTTTTTCAATCCCTCCTTTATAATCCAATCATCGAGGATCACCCTTCAAATTTTTGATAGAATCATATATAAAAATATTATTGACCATACTCTTAATAAAATTATCCAACAAGTAGAAAAACTTCTAAACAACATATATATGTATATATACATTGATGAATGAACTTAATCATAAACCCTAGAAAAAAAAAGACTTAAAAAAATTTAAAGGACTGAAATATAATTGTAAACACTTTTGATAGTTTTCAATAAAAACAAAATATTTAACTATTTCAAGGGGGTATTTGCAAAATATTCATAAAAAACAAAGCACCGGCGGACTGATAAACAAACACAATATCAAGAAACCTCCAACTGGCCAAGTCTCTTCGAGCTCTCGGTTCTCAATCTCTCTTGTTTTCTCCCTCGAATTTGAAACCCTAGCTCTTTGATTTTCTCAATCTTCGTCGTTTGTTCTTGGAGATCGATCGTGATTTCTATTCTTGTGTGATTTGGTGAGAGATCTCGATCATTTTCATCCATTTTTTCTTTATTTTTTTGAAAAATTTTGATCGTTTTGGTGATCGGAGTAGATGAAAGGGAGTCATGGCGTCTCCCAAGTCTTCGTCTAATAGCACTCTTCCTCTCATCCTCGATATTGATGATTTTAAGGTGGGTTTCGGTTTCCTTTCTTGGGATCTGGTGATGTGGTTGGTTTTTGGAGTTTTTTTTTGAGATTTTGATTCAATTTTAGGGGGATTTCTCTTTTGATGCGTTGTTTGGGAGCTTGGTGAACGAGCTACTGCCGTCTTTCCAAGAAGAGGATGGGGTTTCGCATGAGGGGATCGATGGGTTGCCGAATGGCCATGGTCGCATGCCATCGGATGTGCTGAAGGGCGGGCAGGGGCAGTCGACGCCGCTGTTCCCGGAGGTGGATACGCTTCTCGCGCTCTTCAAGGATTCCTGCAAGGAGCTCATTGATCTCCGCCACCAGGTATTTGAATTTGGATTAATGACGGAAATTTATGTTTAGTGAATCCTTTTTATGTAAAAAAATCTATATGATGCTATCTTTTGGTCAAAAAGGTTGATGCGAGATTGCAGAACTTAAAAGAGGAGGTCGCTGTCCAAGATTCTAAGCACAGGAAGACTCTTGCACAGGTTAGTTCTCTTTGATATTTCATTTTTTACTTATATGACATGGTATGAGTCCGACTTGCTGATGGTTTAGTGTGAATGGACATGTTTGTTAAGTATTTCTTGATGTTCGTGATTAAATATGAAGGTGATCTTTTTGTTTGGTTGTTATTTGAAAGTACTTCCTGACTGTGAACATGTAGAGTCAAAGTTTTCTGAATCTTTGCCCCTCTAGACTTGTTAATACCTCCTGCAAAGGATCATGCAGTTCTTGAATGGTTTTCTTTCTTGTTTGTTTATACATGTTCGGAGATTTTGAAAGAAAATATGGCTTGAGGGCTTGAGTGTTTTATATCTTAACCTTCTTGATATGACATTGTATGCTGATGGTGCTCTATGAAGTAGATCTCCAACTCACCTGCAGTAGACAGAGTAAAGATACCAAAATGCCCATGTTGAGTATTAGTACTAATGCAGAAAATGGTGAAAAGCATGTGCATGGTTGCCCTTTTAATTTTCTTCTTATTTATAAATTCTACCTGTACCAGTGCAAATCCACACATGGTGACTATGAAAACGTGTAACAAGATGGATTGATTGCAATTAGTTTGTTTAGGGCCAATTTTCTTTTATCCTTGCCATGTGGGGAGCCTACAGCACGATGCAAAACATGGAAACATGATACTCTGGTTGGTGCTGTAAATTTTTCGTGCACATTTAGTTTAGATTTGGTATTTCTACCCTTGGGTGGTAAGTCGTTTGTTAATGTTTGAATGAACTGTTATAGTTGGTAACATAGCATGTTAATGAGTTCTTATGATTTTAGGCTAGTCCAAGATGCTCAATATGGAACTTTTTTAGTTGGTTGTCCTGCTAATAATGTTTCATGTGTGATTCCGTCTGATATGTGTGAATTTTTCTTTATCTGCAGCTAGAAAAAGGTGTAGATGGTCTTTTTGCAAGTTTTGCCAGGCTAGACACTCGAATCTCTAGTGTGGGCCAGACTGCCGCCAAAATTGGAGATCACTTGCAGGTAAACTGCTCGTCTATATGATGATTATTTGAACTTCTCTGTGTTGACCTTGTATTTTTCACACAGATAATTAATTTAATGGTTTTAACAATCATATACCTTGATAAGTTGCCATTTCTTGTCAGAGTGCAGACTCCCAAAGAGAAACTGCCACCCGAACAATAGAACTCATCAAGGCAAGTTATTATTTGAAAGCATTAGATGATTTGCTGTAATAATTAATTGGCTCAATGTATTGTTGTTAAATACTTCTCACTGGACTCTTATGACAAGAATTGCAGTATTTGATGGAGTTCAATAGCAGTCGTGGGGACCTAATGGAGCTATCCTCTTTATTTTTGGATGACAGTCGTGTTGCCGAGGCAGCTTCAGTTGCACAGAAATTGCGTAAGCTGTCATTTATTGCTGCGGTGCTGTCTACTCATTCTTTCATAGCTGTAAATTTGTTTATTGGGCATATCACACATCCTTCAGTTGCACATTATTACTGCCAGCATATTAACATCTGTCTGGTCATCAATATATGGATCAGAAATTCATTTTGTTTCAACTCCTTTTGGCATAGAATTCTCCACTGGCATCTTTCAATAACCCTGTTTCAATTTCATTTGAATACTTCCTCGGGATAATTTATCTTTAGTTTCCATTTATATAGTGGGTTTTTATTTTTCTGTTTTCAATAGCTTACTTTTGTATCTTGATTAAGGAGTAAGTAGTGATTCACATGTCTGTCTTTCTTGGCTTTGATTATTTAAGAATATAATAATCATAAGTTTGTATGTGGATTGTTATTTGCTGACGCTTGAATTTCTTCCTCTTTTACTTGTAAAAGGTGCATTTGCTGAGGAGGATGTTGGAAGGCATGGCATTAATATGCCATCTGCAGTGGGTGCTGCAAATGCTAGTAGGGGCTTAGAAGTCGCAGTTGCAAATCTACAAGACTACTGTAATGGTAGGTTTGACTCATTTAATATCCTTTAGTATTATTTTTTGAATATTTTATTCAGTGTAAGCTGTCTTCCTTCTGTAGAGTTGGAGAACAGACTGTTGGCCCGGTTTGATACAGCCTCACAGAAACGAGAATTATCAACAATGGCTGAGTGTGCTAAAATTTTATCTCAGGTATTTAATTCTGTTTTTACTTGTTTCTTATTTGACAATTGGTAGCATGCATTAGTGTTATGGATCAACCATGTAACTTATCCTCTTCTGTGAATAAATCATTGAGATAAAGTAAAATACTTTTGTGATCGAAGCCCAAAATTTTGGTAAAGATATTATAGGCTCAACAAATATTCAGACAACAGGTGTTATATTATCTAAAATTTTTTGTGAAAAGACATTTTTCCTGTGAAGATTGTTTTTTGATTGCCTGGTTGATATGATGAGGTCAGGGAATCAATCATATGATTTCTACAGTAGGAATTAATACCAGAGTTTGTGACAACTCTAGTTTGTCTGCATATGCAGTTTAACAGGGGGACTAGTGCAATGCAACATTATGTGACAACTCGACCAATGTTCATTGATGTAGAAGTTATGAATGCGGACACCAAGTTGGTTCTTGGTGATCAGGGATCACAAGCTAGCACTGACAACATTAAGCATGGGCTGACTACATTCTACAAAGAAATTACAGGTTTTATTAATTATAACTTTATGATTATTGAGTAACAATGATGAATTTTTCTGATAGTTTGAAATTTCCTTTCAGAGACTGTGAGAAAAGAGGCAGCAACCATAATGGCTGTGTTCCCTTCTCCTAATGATGTCATGTCAATCCTTGTACATGTAAGCCATGGAAGTTTATTAATTTCTTCTGATCCTGATTTGTGTGATAAAATCTGCCTCCAAATGGCTGCATGAAATTTTAACTGCTCAAGGAATCCATCCCTGTTTTTATTTCCTAGAAACAAAAATGAAACAACCTATGCTGCTTCGCCAATACAATCTGATATTAGTGTCAAGCATGTGTAGATTGTGCATAAGCACCCCACTGCTATGTAGGCACCTTTTGTGGATTGCTAGTCTCTTATTAGATAAGCAATGCAAGATACCAATTATACTGTTTCTTGCTGTGCAGCGAGTTTTAGAGCAGAGGGTGGCTGCTGTTCTTGAGAAGCTATTGGTGAAACCACCCCTTGGAAACTTGCCTCCTGTTGAGGAAGGAGGTGCCCTACTTGTAAGCCATGATATTAACACTTTTGCCTTTTAAACCTTTAAAGGTTTTGACTTAGGTTACATCTTGATGCTGTTTGTTGAGGTTGCAGTATCTCAGAAATCTTGCAGTGGCATATGAGAAAACAAAAGAACTTGCTAAAGAATTACAGACTGTCGGTTGTGGTGAACTAGACGTTGAGGGTGAATTCTGCAACTTGCATTATTTATTCTCTTTCTTTTTCCTTTGATATTGATTAGCATGTTTTTAGTTTGCATTTAACCAGTTTGATGGGAAAAAGTGTAGTGATAACTCCAGCATCCTTACTGTTACAATGCAAATATTTGCCAACTTACAAGAAACATGCATTAGTCTACAAGTATGAAATGTATTCTTAGAATCTTAATGTTACATATGGAAAGAATATTCAATTCACATATAGTGGTTTTTAATGCTTAATTTCTGTCTGTGGTTTCAAACAATTGAGCAGTTCGGTTTTATAGTTCTTGTGATGGAATTTTGATTAGCTCTCTTCTTCGATAAGAATTATGGTTTTAAGCATATTATTTTGACTGGTGATGCTTCTAAAGAGATTAGAAAGATATTCAATGGTGATGTGATTTTGCTAGGGAAATTGTTAGTTGTTGATTCAGTGTGGCTTTGACTATAATATGCTTATATATAATATTTACGGTGCATCTTCCATTTTCTTGAATATTTGTTTTTCCTTTTCTGTAATTTGGTTATGTAATAAGGAGAGTGAGGCCATTTAAGATCTTTAACTTCTCTTGGAAGTAGGGCTTTAAACAAGACCTTGCTTGACTCAAATTAGTGTGTGGCGCTAGTTCAAATTCATCTGATTCTATCGTGAGCTGAGTGTGAGCCAGTGAACCAGACAGTGATTATTTGAGCCAATATAAGGAAGAATGTTTTAAGAACATTGATCCTGGCAACCACCAAAGCTAATTTCTGATGAAGGTTGGATGGAAAAAATATGTTTAATTAAATGAACTACTTAAAAATAAAGATAAACATATATTATAAATTCGCAATATTTTTATGATATAAAATATTACCGAACCTGTTTGTCCTGAATTCAGATGAGTCTAATATTGTTTGATTTGTTATAATCAAGCATAGTATTTTTACTATTCAAATGAGATGAGTACCAAAATTTGAGCTTAACTGAAGCTGTTTGCTTGTTTGATGGCCTTGGTTGGAATACAATTTTGCATGAGCAACATCAATGATTTCTGTTCTTTTTTTCATTTTGTTTATTGTAGGTTCAGCACTTGAACATCTTTTTTTTTATAAATCTTTTCTTCATTTCAGGCCTCACAGAGTCGTTGTTTCTTGCCCATAAAGATGAATATCCTGAATATGAACAAGCATCTCTTACACAACTATTTGACTTGAAGGTTTGCCTTCTCTGAATGACTTAGAGCTTTAGTTTTGATATATTTAAGATGCAAACATGATAAGGTTTATCTTTATTCTCTGTTGTGCAGAAGGAAGAGTTGCTAACTGAAGTTCAGCAACAATCAGACTTAACAGGGACCATCTCGCGTTCAAAAGGAGCTCCAAGCTCTTATCCACAGCAACAGATATCTGTTACAATAGTAGCAGAGTTTGTGCGGTGGAATGAGGAAGCAATAACTAGATGCACTTTATTTTCTTCTCAGGTTTGAACCATTGTAGATTTCTTGTTTTGTCTTTATTTCCCTTTTTTTGTAAGGAAAGTTGTTTATAATCCATTTTAATTCTAGTTCAATGAAAGTTTTATTGAGAATTATAAAAAAACTGCTATTTTTCCCCTACTTTATGCTTGAAGGTGGGGGTACAGTCTTGATATTGAAAAATACTTTACACACTTCTCTAGTTGGTTAAACTATCATTGTTGTGTCTGTTGTCAATTTGTTGGTGCTTTTGTAACCCTGCTGCTTTTCTTTCTTAGTGCCTTAGAATTGTCTTTTTATGTTGCTGATACTATTCTGATTCCTAATGTGTGTGTGTGTGTGTTTTTTTATAATTTAATAAATACAGCCTGCCACGCTTGCATCTAATGTGAATTCAATCTTCACTTGCTTGCTCGATCAAGTAAGTATATTCACTGAACTCTATTCAAGAACACTATGTTGACCTATTTGAGTATTCCTGTTTTCAATTTTCCTTTTGATCACTTGCAGGTAAGCAAGTACTTAATTGAGGGGCTTCAACGAGCCATATATAGTTTGAATGAAGTGGCAAGTCTGCGGGAGAAATATGTGCTCGGACCACTTGTCACTAGAAGGGTAGCTGCAGCTGCCGCCTCTGGGGTATGATCATCCGCTTTAACATCAAACTACGGCTCCCCATCATTCTCCATGGTGTCAAGAAATTCATATATAAATGAAAGGACGTATTTTATTACTGAATTTTAACCGCTGCTTGTGGATGATTTTTAGGCAGAGGCGGCTGCAGCTGCTGGTGAAAATAGTTTCAGATCTTTCATGATTGCTGTGCAGCGATGTGCTAGTAGTGTGGCAATACTTCAACAAGT
The DNA here is from genome assembly GCF_009730915.1 of Dioscorea cayenensis subsp. rotundata. Taxonomy (NCBI): domain Eukaryota; kingdom Viridiplantae; phylum Streptophyta; class Magnoliopsida; order Dioscoreales; family Dioscoreaceae; genus Dioscorea; species Dioscorea cayenensis. The sequence continues at coordinate 2,389,217 of NC_052480.1, read as the reverse complement.
AACCAAACTGATCCTTTCTTCTGTGGAAATTTTGTTATCTAGTACTGACTTTGACTTCTTGCTCAGTACTTTTCAAACTCCATAGCTCGACTCCTACTTCCTGTGGACGGTGCTCATGCAGCTGCTTGTGAGGAGATGGCAACAACAGTGTCAAGCATAGAGGGAACCGCACAGAATGGTCTTATATTGTGCATTGAAACTGTGATGGCTGAGGTCTATACCTTGAGAGAGTTCTTCTATCTCAATATTATTCTGTTTTGGTATAAATGAGCTGTATTTGATGCATGCATTTCTCTAGAAGGCTGATACTTAAATTTCTTATAAAACTATCACTTGATTTTATCTGAGGGCTAATCTAGTCAATCACAAAATAAAAATATCCACAGGTATTGGCATTAAATTTTAATCAAATTCAACTTGAAATCCACGATTGGCAATCATGCCAAAGTCATTTTTGTATTTCAAATATTATAGGGTCAATTTACAATCTGTAGGTTTTTGAGTAGTGTCTGCATATACAATACAGGGACTAATTTTGAGCCTTCATTCAGGTACTTGTGTACTTCAAATCTGCATTATGGAGACTTGAGACTTTAGTAATTTTTTGATGATTTTCTCTTGGCACATCTTTCTGAACTTACTTAATCGTTGTTCAGGTTGAGCGCTTGCTATCTTCAGAGCAGAAGGCTACTGATTTTCGTACTCCTGATGATGGAAATGCTCCTGACCATCGGCCAACAAATGCGTGTACACGGTAAGGTCATAATTTTTCTTTGCTATTCATTATTGATGTTGTCATGGTGATAATGTATCATTTTGTTTGTTTTCGCCAGGGTTGTAGCTTATCTCTCACGTGTGCTTGAAGTTGCATTCACTGCTCTCGAAGGTCTCAACAAACAATCATTCTTGACAGAACTGGTGAGATTTATGTGATTATTTGTAATCAGATAACTATTCATTCTATTGATTATTAAGAAAAAAGTGAACTCATTTTTTACAAGGTGTTGTATTTCTCTCTGTACTATTATTTTTGTTCATGTTCTCTATCTGCATTTATCACCTGTAATTTATCTGTTATTCTAAGTATGTTCTCTAGTCTACATTTTCATTTATAACCACATGGACTGTGTTATTCAGGGAAATCGGTTTCAGAAAGGTCTGCTTAATCATTGGCAGAAGTTCACCTTTAGTGCAAGGTAAACTCTATTTTCATTACATTCATGGTGGTACTTTATACATTATTATGTCTGTTTCATTTGAGCTTTGTGCTTGCCCAACTGTTGGCTATCATTCTACTTCTAAATGAGTCACATATGAAGATATGTACTTGGGTTTGTGTTATTTATTTCTATTTTCAGTGGTGGGCTACGGTTGAAGCGTGACATAACCGAGTACGGAGAGTTTGTCCGAAGTTTCAATGCCCCATCAATTGATGAGAAATTTGAACTGCTGGGCATGTATGTAGTTTATTGCCTATGTTTCTTTTTTTAATGCATCTCATTGTTCTCATCTGTCGTGGATGTATAGTTAAGGAGTTTTAACAATTTTGACATGCAGAATGGCTAATGTTTTTATTGTTGCACCCGAAAGTCTTGCATCCTTGTTTGAGGGAACTCCGAACATCAAAAAAGATGCATTAAGGTATGATGTATACACATTGCTTTTCCCTGTCACATCCTTGGAAATAGTAAAACCCTCCTTTAAAAAAAAAAATATATGCTTTCTTCTTTGGTCTCAGGTTCATTCAGCTCAGAGAGGATTTCAAGTCTGCTAAGATTGCATCTAGGCTTGGCAGCATCATGTCAGAAGCATAGATTTAACTATTATACAGAGACAGATATTATTGGTACACAGGTTGTCTGAGTGCTCTCAACAGGTTGGTTTGCAACAAATGATCTTGCTGCCTCTGTTTGTCTTTATGTACTAGGAGCATAAATTGGCGACATTTTATTATTTTTTGAAGCATATGATTTTTTGCATTTGGTTTTTTGTTTTCCCTGCTTTGATGAATGTAAGTTTGGATCACAGTTTTGTAATTTCTGTATTAAACTTGACACATTTTTACAGCTTGAGATGACAGAGGGTGATATGCCTTTCCAGTCACCTTTCGCAAATCACGATCATATGCGAGGTCGGGTGAGCAATTTGAGGTCCAACTTTGCTTGTAAATTCATTTATTTTGATTGGATGCCCGGGTGGTTGTATTTAGAATTTAACATACTAGTGGTGGTTGTAACCTTGAGAGCTGTGTTTTTGTTCATGTAATTATTATTATTATTTTCTTGTTTGTTTCTTTTCTTCTCTATTCATGATTGCTTACACTGAAGGACTGTTTGAGACCGTGTGTAGATTTAAATTTGTCAGGCTGTCATATTTGGTTGCCAAAAGGTTAAGAATCTAATGTGCATGTTTTTACCCTTTGAGGCATGCATCAGGGTATGATGTAAAAAGTCTGATTGTCCGCCAATCACATTACTCAGGTGGATTAGAAATAGCCTGAGAAAAATAAAATGAGCGGGAGGCTCTTTCTTTGTTAGTCTCTGTTGGAAAAAAAACAACAAAGGCAGACTCAAGAGGCCAGGTCCCTGTAGGGAACCTATAATGGAAAATTGAGATGGTGCATTAGAAAACATATGGAAGAGGTTTTTTGTTTTTGTTTTTTTTCCATTATCATACTATGGATAGGAGCTTTCAGGTTTGAATATTTTACTTATCCAACATATTAAGATTAAACTGTTGATGCTTATCAAAGGTTTTTATATTTTTTATTTTTATATCTTATATTATATTGTATTAATTGGTTATTTGTAATGGTTAAAATACCATACTCCCGCATGAGAGATCTGAGAGTCACTGACTCGTCCATATTGTCATATATATATATATATATATATATATCTCGATCGATAGTTTGTCCATCTAAAATTTAAAAAATAAAATAAAAAATGTTTACATAATATCTGATGTTGATCGATTAATATAAACAAAATCAGGTATACAATCATTTTCCTTTTAAAAATTTTAATTTTTATTAATTTTTTAAAAATATATAAGAAAGAGATCATCTGACACATTCACTCACTCATTCATATTCATTTAAAAAAAATATATATAAAATATAATGAAAATAGATGGCTCCGATATAGAATGAGCTTTACAAAAAGGTTACACACTAGATCTAGCCGCGAAGCTGAAAAATAGTCACCCATCACCAACTCCTTTGTAACAACAAACACTAGTTTCAAACTAATCTGAACCAGAGAGGCAACCCAGCTGCTGCAATTCATCATTCCATGTCCTGCAGGTTGGGCCAATGTACTCCCTATCAACAAATACTGACTCATGGATCAAATGCAACCAATAACCACTTGTCCAGCATCCACTGCTGTATGATGAAATTTAGTAAACAGATTAAAAAAGATGTTTTAAGTATCAAGTCTAAAGCCGGCTGCTGCAGGTAAGGGTCAAGTAAAGTAATTGTTAAAGGTTCGTAGTCATTGCAATTGTTGTAGATCATGCAAAACAACGTGATTCGCAGCAGCTGGACAACCACAAAACATGGCCAAGACCCAAGATAATTGCTTATTATCTCAATTCTACTAAAAAAATTCTTTTTATCTCAATTCAATTTGACATCATAGACTACCCAAACAGATGCACTCCAGTCGTGTTAGATCCTGTGATAAACATAATATAGTATAATTCATGGCACCAGAACTGACTATTAACAAAACTGCAGAACGGAATTTGAAGATTATAATGTATAAAAAAACCAATAATGATTTTTAAAATAAAATGGGGCGCACAATGCGCAAAGCCCCTGACATGCATGAGGAATAGTGTGTTCACAAGCTTAACTAATGTAATGTAATCAAATAGATGATAGCAGTTTTCCTTATCATAAAACATGATTTGTCCCTTAGACTAACCATCCAGGTTTTATACTAAGTAGGTATAGTTAATGAAATAGCAAGAATTCAGTTAAATATAAAAGTAAAAACATGTTTCAGTGCTTCTAAGCAGATTATATTAAAATAAATTGATACCAAAAAATTAGCTAAGTTCCAGCAAAGTAAGAGTATCACAGGCTTGGCAAAATTTGGAACTCACCGGCAATTAGCTGAACAGACACAATGAAACTACGATCCGCTTGATTTACAAGATCATGGCTGAAAATTGGTTGGATTTGCTGGTTTGCAAAGAACTACAATGAATTAAAACATTCCAAATAAAGTACGATATTCCAAATAAAGAAGAACTACAATGAATTAAGACTCTACCTGTCAATTGAATTGAGGGGCAAAAGGAGCAGGACAGGGAGAAACAGTATGATCTGGCAATTGGTCTATGAGTTGAACAGTAGCATCACAACAAGCACTTAGCATTTTCTTCTCTGATCTTAAAAGCCGGAGAGCAACATGTTTCTTTGGGTCCAAGTTGCCATCTGCTAGCTGATCCATCACACATCAGATTGTATGATTAGCCCCTCATATTTACATGCTGGACTAAAATCAAGAATTCTCATGAAACATTACCATAGCCTCATCTTCACATAGTGTTGTGGGATATCCAGCCAGCCTTGCTTCGAAATAACCCAAGAGCTGATCCAAAACTGCACGTTCCATACAAGGACTGACCTGTTACAAGGAAAGAGACCTAGAAAATCAATCACGGTTGCAAATTTTACCACTGAAAGTGTGAATGAAATATTTACCAATGATAGATAGACTAAATGTACATAAATGAATATTTAGACCAGATGATTTGCCTAATCATTAACCAATTGCTCATTAAAAAAAATGACGCTAGCCACAGAAGAGACAAGAAGCAAGGTTTCAGCTTCCATACACGATATTCCACACATTTCGCTATGGGATTTTCTCACTGCTCATCATATCTGCCTTTTAATCCATGAAAGGATGGACAAGTTTCACCTTGCATGCCAGCAAGCTCCTAAGTTGTAGCAAACTAGCTCTCTGGATTGATATGGTTGAGATTAACAGCAATAATCACTAAACTTTGTCTGTTCTAAGTCCTTCTTGATGATGAAGGATGGAATGACTACACTTATGATTATGCAAAACAAAATCCATTCCCTTTTCTCAAATCACCTAGAACTGACTCAAGAACTGGTTTTATCTCCAGTGCTTTGATCATGACACAAATAAGAATGTTGAAACAAAGAGAGGGTATCGCTACCAACTTCACAAAACTAAAGGCACCCACAAAATAATAATAATAATAATAATAATAATAATAATAATAATAATAAAAGAAAATGAAGGGTAGGCAATATAACTTCTCAAATAATATCTTGTAAATCAACAATTTTGACAATGGAAGGCAACCATAATGAACTGCTTTTTGTATATAATAATAAAAAATGAAACATCAAAAGCAATCAAAAGGCAAAACCAGTTGCTAATAATGAAATAAAAAAAACTTAAGCAACACAAGAAATGGGTGAACAAACTGACTTACAGGGCAAATAGGACCTTGAGAAGAAATAACTGACTGCATCTCAGCATGATCTGACACATAACCCAAGCGCAAGAAAGGAAGCATGTCTAAAACAGCTTCTTTTTCTCTTCCCACGTATACCTGAAAAAGAAATATTCTTAAATTCACATAAAATAAAACATAATATCAAATGGTCCATTACATACATTAAAAACTTGGACAGCTAGCTTTCCATTTCTCTGAGCAACCAATCTCTTTTCTTGATATTGAGGATCTTCAGTATTTAGAGATATCTGTAAAGTGCACATGGTGTTTAGGCATTATCAAAATCACCTACGAAAATATAACACAAATAAAGGAAGTCCAGATCTTACCTCAATTGATATACGATCATGAGGATTGTCTTCATCAACAAATCCGTAGTTTATAAGCAATCTTGAGTTTGGTTGTGGCCCACACCTATACAATAAAGTAACAACAAACCCATTTCAAGAACTATGAAATAAGATCACAGAAGATAACACATTTGTTACTAGCAATGAGGACTAAAATAAAAGAGTACCATACAACAATTGATTCCCCAGCCTTGTATGGGCGGTCAACCACCAGTTGAACAGCATCGTCAACAGCAGTTAGCATTGCTTTGCAATTGCTCTTGTAGGCCAGTAAGGGTGGCCCTAAAGGAACTAAAGCAAACCGTCGAGCTAAACTGACTTTCTGATTTTAATGGAGTTAGATCAGTATTTCCTCAAATTTGAAAAGCAACATAACGCTGAAATTCTTTTGATGGAAGAAATAATCATAATGGTCCAAAATAACCATGATATATTCCCCCAAACATAAAAATTAATAATGAATAACTAATGAATTACTAAATGAGGTGAGACATTTGTCCTTTTTGGTTGGAACACCACTTCAGTTTATGATACCACGCAATATTCTTAGATGATTTTTGCATATTTTTAGGAGATTTGATTGTATGTTCTTAGGACATAAGTGCATATTATTGGTGATTTACAAATATTCTTCTTGATTAGTAGTTTCCTGATATAGTTAGGATACTCATGTATAAATGGGCCCAAACTCTTGTATTACATATACAAGAATCAACGAAATATCTTTTCACTACAATTCTGTGGACAGTATCGCCTGCCAGTATTTTCTTTTTCAAAGTAACACACTTTAAGTAAACACTAGACAATACTAGACAACACAACCACTCCATTCAACACCCGATTCACCCATGCTTACACAACAATCCCAAACAACAATACAAATGCCATTTTCTATTCAAAATATTATCAACTTTATCACAACCACTCTAGATTACACAAATTACTTAGTATGATAGAATCAAGTCAAACCAATTCTACTTGCATGTAATTTGCTTGGTCACATCAACAAGTCTGCGGACTGCTCCTCCATCCATGCCCAGTGAGCCAATATCTAGTTTCACCTCCATGCCCGTTGACTACACCCATTGGAAGAAGAATCATGGTCTTGTCTATTACTGCTTAACAGCAACTCTGTTTCTTAGCAGTGGCTCCTCTTGCACTTGACTATACCACCGCCCGAAGCTTGTGGAACACTTCGAAAAAACTATTTTCTGCAACAAACAATTGCCCAACAAGATTTGTGCTTCGCCGATGATCATACCGCATGCAAAAGTGACTCCACAATTGCCCATTACCTCCAAACTCTCTTGATTGCAGATGAAGACCCTGTTGCCATCAGAGATCATGTCACTGACAAAGACCTTGTTCACTTTGTTTTGAATGGTCTTCCGACAAACTATGAGGTGTTTGTCATTGTGATTGGAAACTGCAAAATGCCACCCACATTCTTTGAGCTTTCAGTGAAACTCTTCTCGACGAGCAGAGTCTCTTGGCCTTCAATCAATCAAACACCTCATATGGCAGTCGAAATCTAGTTGGCTATCACAGACACCATGACAATTGGAGCACTCCATAAAATTCGCAGAATCCTAATGCCCAATTTAGGGATGATCAACTTTATTGGGCCAGATCCCAGCCAGTACATTCCATCCAAAGCATTTTTCCTTTAGCCCAGTGACTTTAGCCCAAACATCTTTTGATTCACCACCCATACCACCTCTTTTATCCAAGCCCACCAAATCAGTAATCACATAAACCACTTTCCACAATGTCAAATTTGTTGGAGAAAAAAAGACATATTTCAGTCCATTGCCAATTTCGAAACTCTAAGTCCCAAAATAGCCAAATTTATTCCTGATTTGACCCCAACAACTTATAGATAATTTTCTCACCCCTTAATCTTCAGCCTAACACTATTAATTCCCAATCAACTTCTAGCAATAATACTAAATGATTTCCTAACATTGATACATCTACTCACATGACTCCCAATCAGCAATTGGTAGAATCCACTTCACCACAAAAATGTGTTAATTGTAACCTCGTCTTACTACCAATCTTTTATTTGTTGCCAAATTTGTCAAGGATAAGTCATGTCCCATTGAATTTACTCTCTTTGTTTATATTATGAAGGACCTTGCCTTACTACCAACCTTTTATCAATTCTTGCGGATTACATCCATAACAACCTATATCACTTATAGATTTCTTCAGCTTTCACAAGTCCCATCTTTCTTATTGCTCACCATGCTTCTTCTTATGTTTGGCACTAATGTCTCAGACATCGGGATCAAGCTATTTTTTCTAGTGTATCTCATAGTTTATCTGTCAAGCCTCGTATAAAAAATCCTTGTTCATCATGTTTCTTTAAAAAAAAAAGTGTATTAATTTCTCTTTATCTCCTCGTGTTTCCACCAAACCTTTACAACTTGCTCATTGTGACATTTAAGGGCCTTCACCATAATGTTATCATTATTTCATTTTTTTTCATTGATGACTACATCTGCTTCACTAGGATATACCTTGTCACTCACAAATCTCAAGCACTTAGCCACTTTCAAAACTTCAAAACCACCACTGAAAATATCTTTTTCCTTTCTCTTTATCTACTCGTGTTTCCACCAAACCTTTACAACTTGCTTATTGTGACATTTTAGTGCCCTCACCATCATTTTTTTGTGTTAACGTAACTTCATTTTTTTCATTGATGACTACATCCGCTTCACTAGGATATTCCCCGCCACTCACAAATCTCAAATACTTCCCATTTTGAAAAGCTTGAACCACTGAAAAATCTCTTTTTCTGCAACTATCAAAATCTTTCAATGTGATGGCCTTATCAAAAGTGCCTTTGCTCGTTACCTTGCCTCCATGGCATTTCCTATCGCATTTCGTTACCCTCATATCCCTCAACAAAATGGAAACACTAAATGCAAAATCTACATCACTGAAGCAGGGCTAACTGTTCTTTTGCACACCATACTTCCCAAATCTTTCCTGTTTGAAGCCTTTACTACTGTCATCTACCTCATAAATCTCCTTCCCACTCCTCTCTTCAAGACAAATCTCCACATTTTTTTCTCACCCCACCTAATCTCGCACCTTTGTGTCTTCAGGTGTATTTGTTTTCCTTTTCTTAGCTCCTTCGCAATGATAAACTTACACCAAAATCAACATTGTGTCTTTCTTGTTATTTTCCTTAGAACAAAGGCCATTGCTGTTTTGATCATCTTACTTCCGAAGTGTATGTCTCAACAAGGATGTTTCCTTGAGACGGACTTTTTATGCGCCAAAAACTCCACATATTTTTCCTCTTCCTTCCCATCTTCTCTTGTTACACTTCCTTTACTTCTTTCCCTACCTTATTCTCTCACAATATCATCACCCTCATCTCCACCAAATCTACTTCCAATTCCAACACCAACCCCTTCACCCCAATATCCCATGATCGCATGCACGCATGATCACACCAGTGTTCCTTATAACTTCAGTAACTTTATCACCTATAACACAATCACCCACAACTCATCTAATTTTGATCCTACTTTTCACCCAAACCAACAGATTTCCACATTGGTGACAAGCTATGCTTAATAAATTTGACATCCTTCATCAAAATCAAACCTAGAATGTTGTTTGTTCCTTCACTAACCCATGCCAACATTATTGAATATAAATGGGTCTTTTTAACAAAAGAAAATCCGATGGCTCTCTTGCTCGCTACAAAACTCATTTTGGTACCAAGGAAATCATCAATCCCCTAGCATTGGCTATATTGATACCTTTGGCCCTGTTGTCAAACTGACCACCATCTACATCACTTTTACTCTTGCACACACTAAAAATCAATCCATTCGCCAACTCAATGCCCATAACGCCTTTCTTCATAGAAATCTACTATTACTAGTTTTTATGGTTCAACCTCTTGGCTTTGATGATCCTCATCATCCAAATCATGTTTATCGTCTTCACAAAGCCTTTTATGGCCTTGAGCAAGCCCCTCATGCTTGGTTTCATCGCTTGAATAAAAAACTTAAAGACCTCAACTTTGCTCCCTCCAAAGCTTATACTTCACTCTTTCCTCTCACACTACTTTCATCCTAGTTTATATGAATGGCATCTTGGTTAAGGTTCTTCACCTACCTTTTTATTTCATCTTTCATACATAACTTTAACACCACTTCTAGGCCTCGACCTTGTTCATTACTGACTTGGCATTGAAGTTGCATGGACACCATCTAAACTACTTATTTAAACCAAGTACACCTGAGCATCCTTCACTGTACACATCTTGACAAATTTAAACCTATGCCTACACCTATCACCCCAACCGTATCACTATATAAATATCATGGCACCCTGTGCTCTAATCCCATTGAATACTATAGCCATATTGGTGTTCTGTAATACCTTTGTCTTACATGTCCTGATATACATTTTGCTATAAACAAAGTGTCCCAATTCCTTTATCTCCTTGCCGACATTCACTGAATTACGATTAAACAAATTCTACAATACTTATAATCTAGACCTCTAATAACATTCATCTAAACAAAGCAATCCCACTTACCTTTATTGCTTATTCTAATGCTGACTAAGCAGGTTAACCTAATGATAATCACTTGACCTTTGGTTGTTGTGTTTTCTTTTTTGGGTCCTAATCAAATTTCACGGAATGCTAAAATCAACCAACTATTACTTGTTTTAGTACAGAAGCTGAATACAAGAGCATTAACCTCGCTACTGTTGAACTCTGTTCAATCATTTCACTACTTGGCAAAATTAAAATATCTAACTTCAAGCCACAGATCTCATTTCACATGTTTGGAAGAACCACATTGAAATCAATATCCATCTCTTCATGATCTAGTTGCCAAAAAAGCTCTATTTATTTGTCACATATATGCTTTCAAATTGCTGAGGTTATGACCAAAGCTATAGCTATCACAACCTTTCAACGACTTCATGACAAGCTCATAGTTGTTCCACCCATGAGCCCCATGAGTTGAAAGGGATTATATCAAGAAATATTCTTAAATGATCTCTGCATTTTAAGGAATTTTATTGTATATTCTTAGGTGATAATTGCTTATTACTATTATTAATTTAAAATATTCTACTTGATTGTAGTTTCCTAATATAAGCAGAATTGTTGTGTATAAATAGGCCTATTTTCTTCCATTTAATTACCACGGAGCATTGACATTTCTTTCTTTATTTTCTTAGCTGTGATTGCTCTCCCCAAAGGCCCCTACCCCTACCCTTTCCAAAACCTTGGTTTATGTTACAGAATTAGGAAGAGAAAAGATCATGCTACGAATAATCACCACAACATTGATCAAAATAATTCCCTTCCTCACATTTTCAAATGGAAAGTCTAAAACACTGTACTCTATTTTTTTATTATTATTTACATTTCAAGGGGAAAAACTGAGTAACCCCAAGCAACCAAGAATGAACTGTTCAGGCAACTAGGTAAAAAACCTTAACTACAGTTGACATGAGCATGGCTTACAACATACATGCATTTGTGGTGTACATTATCTAACATTTTTATCTATTCTAGGAAGATATACTAAAATAAAATAAAATAAAATAACACGGACAAAGCTAGGCTGAAATTTGAAGAGTAAAATATCTCCCAGCATCTCAATTTAAGTTAAGCGTCTCGCACTTGGCATTGCCCCAGCAAGCAAACTTAGATATTCTTAAGTGATTTCAAATTAAAATATCACCTAGTCCTTGCATGTCTCTTCTCTATAAATTCTTAAAGAAGTTATAATAAACTATTTCCATATTTTGATGCAAATATTCGTATTCCATGGAATGGTGATCTATGATACATAATATCATTGGAAAGGAAAACAAAAAGGACATAATATAGGATAAAATGGTGATTCTCTTTCTCTACAAGGCCTCACTTGGACATATATAGTTCTTATTTTAAGGTCTAGCATGCAGATTCCTTCATCGAAAACCTTAAACCCAACACCTATTCATTGGTTATGTCATTGTTGGAACTAGGGATTGCAAATGAACCAAGCCGCTCGTGAGCTCCTTGAAACTCGGCTCGGAGAAAGCTCATTCATTAAGTAAATGAGTTGAGCTTGAGCTTAACTTTCGAGATCGAATTATTAAATGAGCTGAGCTCAAGTCACATGCTGCTTGGCTCGTTAAGGCTCGCGAGTCCGCTCAAAATCTTGATAAACGAGGAAGCTTGTGAGCCTGTTAAATGAGCTTGCTTGTGAGCCTACTTAACGAGCTTACTCACGAGCCTATTAACAAGTATGTTAAACAAGCTTAATAAATGAATCTATTAGTTGCGAACCTGCTAAACGAGCTTGCTAAATATGCATTTTTCCTAAATATGAATGGATTTATGTATTAAAAACAATTTATTAATAATAGTCATTATGATTTATAATTTTTTTCATCTTCTTTCGAGCCGAGCTCGAGCTTAATTTTACTATCTCAAGCCAATCTCAAGCTTACAAGTTTGGGCTCGAATCGAGCTCAAGCCCGAGCTTGTAGCTAATTCTATTGAGCCGAGCTTGAACACTTCACAACTTGGCTCAGCTCGACTGCACCCCTAGCTGAAACCACCTTAACAGTATAAACATACAGCTTTGATTATTCCATATCTTCTATCCATATAGTACAATTCAGAAATTTTAAAAAATCAATGATGAGACCACACCACAAATATAAACTTTACATGTCTCAGATTACCTGCAGATGGACAACACAGGATTGAACTGCGACAAATGCTTGCTTGAAAATCTCAAATGGAAAGGCCACAGTAGGTATGTCATAAGGATATTGCTGCAAAAGGAATAACACTTAGAAACACAAATTCTCAAGCTTTACCATCAAAGGAACTAGGAGTTTTGGAAATTGAAGGCAACAACAAAAAGATATAATTACTGGAATATGCTTCTCTAGATTTTGTTTACGAGAATGACCTTAAACAACGAACCAGCCATGAACCAGACTGTGTCAAGCTCATCATACTCTCTCCTTATACCCTCTTCCCGCTCACGGACTTCATCCTGTGATATTTGCAAAAATTCATATCTTATAACACATGGACTCTTATATCATACATATGAGGATAAATATTCATAAGGACATATAATTTCCAGCTCATAGTCATGAGCACAAACAAATTGGAGAAACAAAATTGTGCTTGCCCGTGTGGGACTGCCATCCAAGTAAGCCAGCTCAGTTTCAGACCACAACAGTGGAGATTCAACCGCTAATTGCCCCCGTCCTCGCTGGCGATCAAGCTCCCTGATGAAGGGATACCAAAAGGACTCCTTGCCCTGTTTCTTCTCATACATGAGATATAATGCCAAGCAAGCTAACTCTGAGAGCTTGTTTGTCGTTAGCAGCTCCGCTGCAAAATACAGAACATTCAGCAATTCTTGACTCCAAATTAATTCTTGATTCCATGCCAACATCCATGTTACCAAAATGAAGGAATGTCCATCAGATCGTTAATCTCAAGAAAGTGCATTCTCCAGATGTTCATGAAAATTAACAGAATCACTAGAAAAAAAAAATGAGAAAAAAAAAATCTATATAGACCCTCACCGACTGTCTCATTTCCCAAAACCCTCTCCAATGTCACAACCAACGAATTCGGGACCGAGAACGCAACATCACCAGCCTGCCAAAACAACAACACTCGTAAAAGAAAAGCTCATCGGGAGAACGAAATCAACAGGCAAGAACTACCTGAAGGTCTTCACTGGCGGCGATGTAGTGAATGGGGCGGACTTTTCCGTCATGCGATGGCCGTTCATTGAGGACGACCTTGCAAGGCGGGAGGCCTTCTCTGACAAGCCAAGACTGGAGATCCAAAGTATCAGCTCCCTTGTCGACCTTGACGGCCCGGGAGCTCCTCTCCTTGCGAGAGCCAGCAATGAGGGTATCAGCCTGGCAGGCGAGCAAAGGGCTCCGTCGAGAGCATCGGCGGAGGCGAGATGGAGGTCTTGGGAAGTGGGGGATGGGGGAAGAGAAGCTGAGGCCTCGAAGGCAGGCGACGTCCATGGCGGTGGATGGGTGGGGCTAGGGTTTGTCGGAGCTCGGGGAGGGGGAGAGAAGGAGCTTGGGAGATATTTTTGTTTTGATTTCTTGTTTTTCTTGAAGTTGAGATGGAGAGAAGGGCTTTTTGGCGATGGAGAGAAGAGATTGGAAGAGATTGGATCACGTGAGTCGCGCGTGAGTAAATCAAATCATGGATTCTTTTTTTTAATCATGAATATTACTATTAAAATTTTGATTTTTTTATATTATTTATGGGAAAAATAAATAATTCACAACGCTACTCTGAGGAGCCTGATTGCTCCTCCTGCTTTTGTATTTTGATAGTCGATCTCGCAGATCACTGCTGTGATACACTCCTCAGATCTCGTCTTCTATCTTAATTTAATGTGGTTTATCCATTTTTTAAACACTACTCGAGTCTGAAAGTCATGTAAAAACATTTAACTTTATGAGGGTTTGGATTTCCATTAAGGTTCTAATAATCTAAAATTCTTTGATTGATCGGGGGTTTTGTCTTTTTATCATAAATTAATAAAAAAAATAATATGAATGTTTGAAATAAAAATTTTAGTATTGGATGGAGAATC